>NC_068447.1:25111857-25171857 GCF_023373465.1 Oncorhynchus keta
CTATACTCTTCACATTTTGGTTATAAAACAACAAATCCAGAATTGATTAAAAACATCAAGGGACAGGACATCATAATCCTACTGGAAACATGGTGTCGTGGAGACATAGATACTCAGTGTCCCTCAGGCTATAGAGAAAGTTTACTACCATCAATCAAACATAAAAATGTTAAACGGGGCCGAGACTCAGGTGGAATCATCATTTGGCATAAGCAGGACTTAGCACTGAATGAAATTAAAAAAGGTACCAGTCACATTTGGCTAAAACTTAACAAAGGTACAATCTATTGTGACAATGATGTATACATATGTGCAGCTTATGCTCCTCCTTCAGATTCATCATATTATGATGATCAGTTTTTTGACAATCTCCAGACAGAAATCATTACATTTCAGGCAGAGGGTAAAGTGCTTCTTTGTGGAGATTTCAATGCAAGAACAGGTTCTGAGCCTGACTACACTGATGCGGGAGGTAACCACCACATATTTGGACACCCTTCCTTGTACAGTAGCCCTATTATAAATAATAGAAACAGTCCTGACCAAATACTGAACAAAAATGGAAAAGAGTTAGTGCATCTCTGTCGAGCCTTAGGCCTGTACATGCTTAATGGTAGAATCAGAGGGGACTCTTTAGGTCAGTTTACTTACTGCTCAGCTCTTGGGACAAGTGTAGTCTATTATGCCATCACTGACATTGACCCCTCCTCCATTAGTGCATTCACTGTCAGACCACAGACACCATTGTCAGATCACAGTCAGATCAACGTGTTTCTGAAGAAATTAACCGGCAATATTCATTCAAAAAAACAGCCCAATAAACTTTACAACATAAACCAATCGTACAGATGGGCTCCAAACAGTGCAGACAATCATTGAAACATTGAACTCAAATGAAATGATGAACTCTATTCAGTTTTTCAATAACTCACAGTACCAAAACAATAAAGATGGTGTCAATTCAGCTACCCAAAACATCAACTGCATATTACAAAAAGCAGCATCGAAAGCAAATTTGAGAAAACCAAAGCAATGCAACATCAGAAGCAAAAATCAAAATGTTTCTGACAAATGGTTTGATAATGAATGTAAAACAATTAGAAAACACCTAAAACAAATGTCAAACAAAAAACATAAGCAGCAAAACAACCCAGAACTACGATATGAATACTTTGAAACTCTGAAACAGTAGAAACAAACACTGAAATGCAAGAAATTGAATTATACCAACAAGACCCTTGATGAAATTGAAAACGCAATTGACCAAAATCAGTTCTGGGACATGTGGAACAATTTAAGCACAACAAAGCCACAAGAATTAGCCATACAAGATGTAGGAATTTGGAAAACTTATTTTGATAATCTATACAAAAACATCCCACAAAAAGACTTACAACAGAACCAATTAGAAATTAAAGAAAAATTGAACATCCTTGAATCAGTCATTAAAAACAACCAAAATCCATTAGATGACCCAATAACCCAACAAGAACTAAATGAAAAGCTCAAATCTATTAAATCAAAAAAGGCTTGTGGTGTAGACAACATCAGAAATGAAATGCTGAAAAACAGCACACCTGAGTTGCAAAATGCTGTGCTTAAATTGTTCAACATGGTTTCTAACTTCTGGCTGCTTCCCTGATGTCTGGAACCAGGGGCTCATCTCCCCTATCCACAAAAGTGGAGACAAATCAGACCCCAATAATTACAGGGGAATTTGCGTCAACAGTAACTTGGGAAAGATTTTCTGTAGCATTTTGAATTCAAGAATTCAAACCTTTCTTCAAGAAAAAAATGTAATAAGTAAATGTCAAATTGGCTTTCTTCCTAACCATCGCACTACTGACCATATATACACCTTACACACACTAATTAATAAACACGTCCACCAAAAAAAGAGGGCAAAATCTTTGCTTGCTTTATTGACTTTAAAAAAGCATTTGATTCGATTTGGCACGAAGGGCTATTCTACAACATTCTCCAAAGTGGGCTTGGTGGTAAGGTGGTGTTTATTAATGTAGGTGGGCTTGGTGGTAAAGGTATATGACTTCATAAAATGTATGTACACAGAAAACAAGTGTGCAATAAAAATCAAAAACCAAAGAACAGAATTTTTTTCACAATGTCGAGGTGTGAGACAAGGCTGCAATTTGAGTCCAAATCTTTTCAACATTTATATCAATGAATTAGCAGACATGTTGGACCAATCTCCAGCCCCAGGACTCACACTATTTGACACAGAGGTGAAATACCTGCTATATGCTGATGACTTGGTACTTCTATCACCAACCAAAGTAGGTCTTCAACAAAACATTAATATTCTGGAGCAATATTGCCATAATTGGGCCCTGGCAGTAAATTTCCAAAAAACTAAAATCATGATTTTCCAAAAAAAACCGAGATGTCAGAAACACAAATATAAATTCACCCTGAACAACACCTTAATTGAACACACAAAAAATGACACCTACCTTGGTCTGACCATATCTGCATCGGGAAACTTTAATATGGCAGTGAATGCACTCAAAGAAAAAGCCTGCAGAGCAATGTATGCAATAAAAATGAAATTATTCAAAATCAACATCCCAATTAAAATTTGGACTAAAATATTTGACAGTGTAATCCTACCAATAGCACTTTATGGAAGTGAGGTTTGGGGGCCACTCAATAAACTGGATTTTAAAATGTGGGACAAACATACAATTGAAGCCCTACATGCAGAATTCTGTCGGAAAATCCTACAAGTCCAGAGAAATACACCAACTAATGCATGTAGGGCAGAATGGGGCCGTTTTCCAGTAATAATGAAGATACAGAAAAGATCATTAAAATTTTGGCTACATCTAAATTCAAGTCCAAATTCGAATCTGCAATTTAAAGCACTTCAAGCCCAAGAGCTGGGCCCAGAAACAAGCCCTCTCAGTCAGCTGGTGTTGGACCTCACCAACCAAGCTGACACCAGCACTGCTTCAAAAGAAAGAATTCCAATAAGCAAAATCATGAACCAATCAAAGGAATCATATTTACAATACTGGAAAAACGAAACAAAATCCCAAAGCCGACTAAATTGCTATCTGACCCTAAACAGAGAATATGAATTGGCTGATTATCTCTACTCTGTCAGAGATACGAAGCAGAGACAGATCCTTACCAAGTACAGGCTGAGTGACCACCGATTGGCAATAGAAACCGGCAGACATAAAAAGACATGGCTACCCAAAGAGGAGCGTGTATGTGGTCACTGCATGACAGGGGAGGTAGAGACAGAGATGCACTTTCTCCTTTACTGTGATAAATATTCCTCACAAAGAGATTCATTATTCACAGAAATGACTACATATATTCCACATTTTTACAAATTGAACCCAGAGGAAAAACTAAGAATACTCATGGGCGAAGGAGCAATGGCTCCTCTTGCAGCCAAATATGTATTTTCCTGCCATAGCCTGAGGGACACTGAATAATAACATCTGCATAGTAAACAGTAACTTACTTATGATTACTATTATTGTTATGACTATAATTATTAATGTTTATCATTCCAAATATGGGTGGTAATGGTAGTGATAACAGTTTAGTGATGGTAGTAGTCGTCGTAGTAATAATGATTGTAGTTGTAGTACTGATATAAAGAAGAAGATGACAGTTATTTAGTTATAAGTTAGTTATAGTTTCATTTTCCATAATTTGATTTTATATTTATTACATTTCTACTATTGACTGTTACCATTTTATTGTTATTATTTTTGTATTTAATTTTGTATTATTATTTACTTCCATTTTATATTATTATTTGCTATCATTTATAATTTTGTTACAATGTATATTGTATACATTGTTGCTTTGGCAATATTGACACAATGTTTTTCATGCCAATAAAGCAGCTTGAATTTGAATTTGAATTTGAATTTGAATTTGAGAGAGAGAGAGAGAGAGAGAGAGAGAGAGAGAGAGAGAGAGAGAGAGAGAGAGAGAGAGAGAGAGGAAGCAGAGACAGAAGCAGCAATCAGAGACATAGTCGGAAGAGATCCTCTCATTCTGCAATGGTTTGATAAGCTTCATTATTTCATTATCTCTCTCAGGGCCTAGTCTTGCATTGCCACACAAACGCACACACAGGCAAAGATGATGGAAATCTTAACGAGAGAGGCTAGACAAGCCTGCAGTGCACTTATCAGAGAGGTTATAGCAACGCAGAAAAAAAGAAATAGTTGTACTATTCCTGAGCACTTGCTCATTGATTTGAATGGTGGTGAATGTCTTTAAATGTGTTATATTTCTTCAGCTTGTGTCCTCTAGCTTCAGGTCAGACAGTGTCCCATGGCCTTTCTCTCCCCATCATTACGGCTGGCCAGGGTTAGCGCTGGTGGCACAGACCCCTGCCCTCCACCTGAACGACATAAAAGGAGGCATTTTCAGCCTGCCTGCGCCCACTTTGAGTGACCTACTCACAATTCTGGCCCCGGGCCTCAGATCTCACACAGGACTAAGGAACAGGGGAATGAACTAAGGAGTCTCTTATTAGGCATTTATGTGACAATAACACAAAACAGCAACTGAAGAGGCATCCTAGAACTTTGTTTCCCGCCTTTCCAGGCGTTCTAAAGGGGGCCCCTTCATACGTAGGAAAGGCTTTCCTACACACCTCTCAGTGTTTGGTACTCAGACTTAACTTATTCAGTCACCTAATGCGCTCTGCAGAGGTGGCTACTTTGTGTGCTTTGAATACATTTCATTCAACTGCTGAAAAGCATCCCACTTGCTGGCCAATAGATTTTCTAGTGGAGTTTCCATTCAATAAAGTTGTCGGTACATTTATCTTAAGCCATCCCTTTAAATACCATGTACCTTTTCGTTTGAACTTTGACGACAGACTCACTAGAATATATCAAGAGAATACTAATCAATGAAAGAAAGGCATCTAAATATATGCATATTCGTCTGTCTGGTATACTCCCTCTCCGGCCTCTAGGTCATCAGGCTGCTGATTATCCAGCACACCTGTCACCATCTGCGCCTCATGACACTCGCCTGGACTCCATCCCCTCCTTGATTATCTTCCCTTCATCTGTCCCTCCCCTTGGTTCTTTCCTCGGGTGTTGACTCTGTTTGCATGTTGGTGCGTTGTTTGTGTTACGTGTCTATTGTTTCATTTATTTATTAAAACACTCACTCTGAACTTGTTTCCCCGACTCCCAGGACACTCTTTACATCATCTCTGTTTCAGCACCAATTGATAGATTTAAAAATACTCTCATCATGAAGATTACTACAATTTTAGGAAAGTATTTGTGAATTATAAAAAACAGGTTTGGAGAGCCTTTACGCAAGAAATATAGAAAACGGTGGTTTGATTCATTCAGAAAATTGCCACATTGAGTTCTTCAACCCACAGTAATGTTGGAAGATGAATAGAATTATAATAAGGAGAATAGTGTACAATAGTAGGCTATACCCTCGTCTATTGCCTGCACTAACCATGGAACTGTGTAATGACACGACAAAGTGTTGCGCCATACGTCGGGATCAAACGGTTACAGCATGGTCTGCGCTCCGATCCATAAAGATTTAATTAGCCTGTCTTTTTTTAATATTATCAACTGTTACTAATGATCCTGAGCAACAACCACATGGCGGAGATGGCGTTTACAAAGGAAGCAAATCAAAGGAAACAAAACAATGTCATTAAATGGAATGTTAACGGAGGCTTTACCAACTGAAGGGAACTAACAGTCAATTAACAGTTCTGAATATGTGTGGTTATTAGGCCTACTGATGGTCTGTCACACCTTCTCCCACTCAGTAACAAAATAGTGCCTCAAAATATGGAAGCAGCAGAAGAGAACGACATGTCCGAGATGGTCGGCGAACAGGGACATCTACTCTGCCAACACCACGATCAGCTGGCGCAACTGAATGAGGTCCTACACGTCCTCCACCGCCTCGACACCACCCGAGAGGATTCACCTCCAACTAGCAGAGGGCCTCTTACCACAAGTCGTACCAGCGAGTCAGCCCCCCAGCCTACTCAGCAGTTCACCCAGGTCAGCCATGCCCAAATGTCCCTCCCAGACAAGTATATTACGGGACTCCATCCAAATGTCGTGGTTTCCTACTTTAGTGTTCCCTCTATTTCGCCCATCAGACAGCTGCCCCCACCACCGAGAGGCCCAAGAGTGAGCAAAGCTGTCATCAAGGAAAAGGCTGTCTACTTTGAAGAATCCAAAATATGTTTTCATTTGATTAACAATTTCTGGGTTACTACATGATTCCATGAGTTATTTTATCGTTTTGACGTCTTCACTATTATTCTACAATATAGAAAATAGTACAAATAAAGAGAAACCCTTGAATGAGTATCTGGTGTCCAAATGTTTGACTGGTACTGTAAGTATGGTGATAATATCGTATTGTGATTTTCCTGGCAAGTTCCAGCCCTACTACCGAGTCTGACAGACCAGTACAGAACACGTCAGGTACATGGGACACTCTAGGCCAGATACATACACGTCACTGACACGCCAAGAACACTAACACAGAGAACTCACTCTCTGGGATGAGGCACACAATTAGGACGACTCACACTACACCCATAAATCCCGACACCAGCAGCTCTTTAAATGCTGGACGTGGCCTGCCATGTTTCTGACACACAGGATGCTAACAGTGGCGGTGGTCACGAGTGATGTGCTGTCAGCCAAATGCATTCACTTCCTGATTAACACAGCACACCAGGCCATTGGGGCAGAGGGATGAGGATAGGGTGATTAGGGTGTAAACAGGCATATTGTTTAAACAATCATATTTGAGTGAAGAGGGGAAAGGGAGGCCAAGAACTGAATCAGTGTGTTAGTGTCTTAGTGTCTTAGTGTCTTAGTGTCTTAGTGTCTTAGTGTGTGTGTGTGTGTGTGTGTGTGTGTGTGTGTGTGTGTGTGTGTGTGTGTGTGTGTGTGTGTGTGTGTGTGTGTGTGTGTGTGTGTGTGTGTGTGTGTGTGTGTGTGTGTGTGTGTGTGTGTGTGTGTGTGTGTGCGTGCATGCATGTGTAGGAGGTTATATAGATGGGCATGTTTTAAATGACAGAGAGGAAGTATGGTTAAAAGCATTCTGGACCAATGGCATTGTAATAGCTTTGACATTTTGATATAGCAGTGGAGAGTGTGGGAGGGAGGGAGGGAGGAAGAGTGAGATTCACTCTCATTATTGGCTTGCTAAACTCTATTCTTACACCAAGGTGTCTTACTAATGCAGTAGGCACCCAGTATGCAAGAATAGAAACCAGTGAATAATATGAGGGTAAACTCCCGGCCTCCACACCAGGACCACCACCTCTCTGCCTGGCTGACCCAGGATCCCCTCAGTCTCCCTAGGGAGCAGGGGAGCAGGGGATGGGTGGTGCCTGGCAGGAACCATGCGGAGATGTTTCAGCCTTTCAGAGCTCATCAGCATCTCCCTCCCTCCTCATCGCCATGGGTTACGGTAAAACCATGGGTGTAGATAGGCCATTTCTCCAGCCTCCTGCAGTGCTGTCCCACCCATTGTGACACATTCAGGACACACATAGTGTGTGTGTGTGTGTGTGTGTGTGGGGACTAGCATTATTGGTAGGTGATATAACATCTCTGCGCGTAGGAGTGTATATCCAAGGCCTCTGCTTTGATCTATCTGCTCCCCTCCCTCTATCTCTCTTTTCTCTCTGCTGTTCATCCATCTCTTTGTGACAGCTGATGTGGTCCAAAGCTTAGGTCAGAGGTGAGAAGGGTGGAGAGGTATCACATCACTGCCAATGAATCAGCAAGTTCTAGATTTCAACCACTCTAGCACACAAAGAGGGCAAAGCAATGGGGGTTGGCTGGGTTATATGAAGCAATAAATAAATACATAAAAATACCACAAATATTCACACAAACACACATGAACGTCCACTAGGGTTGGGCTGTATACCGATCTCCATACTGTCATACCGTTTACATACCATACTGGGGTATACGGTATTACCAAATGTGCACACAAGTGGCGCCATTTCACAATTTCGTTATTATTATTATTTGTATTTATTTTAAGGAGGGGATTGAATGTCTCTGCTGTAACCAAGAAGCTTGATCTTGACATCTAGTCACTTAGCTAGCAAGTTAGCCAACCAAAAGCATAGCTGGAGCCCTGAGCTTTGATATCATTTATTTGACACATCTTAGTTTCTTATAGTTATACTTTCTTACAGTTATTCCTCCTACAAATTATTATTATTTAAAACAATCACAGTATTGAAAATCATACCATCTGTATTTCGAAATACCCCGGTATGCAGTATAAACGGAATATCACCCAAGCCTAACGTCCACACTCATGCACACAGGCTCACATGATCATACACGCGTACGCACACACCCGCATGCACACAAGCATGTACGCACACACACATAGAAACACGTGCATGCACGCCCGCACCCCCTCCCCCAACACACAGCTCCCCTGTACCTGTCTGTCCAATGCTAAAAGCAAAAAGGTACACATAACTATTAATAAACCAGAAGAAAAATGAGTGGATGGGCCAGCTTTGAAGACCAGGAGCAGTGACCCTATTAGCAGGTATGTACACTTCACCCCTCCTCTCATCCTATATACCTCAACCCCTCCCTCCCCTTCACTCCCTACCTCACGTCCATCCCTCCCTCACTCCTTTTTCCAGAGACAGCTGACTGTTAATGACACTGAGAAGGAAAAAAAAGATTGCATTAACCACACAACTGCATTAGGTTTGGCAGTGATAAAGAGAGAGAGAAAACAGGCGAGGAGCGTAAGGAACACATCACCAGGAATATTCTATCTAGGTCAAATTTTAAAAAATTCTCCACCTCGCTATGACACCAACTTGATATACATTCAAATGGTTGGATGCAATTTGACAAGACTTTAATCAAAATTACAAACTTCAAGCAGTAGGAAGCCGCAAGCACTTTGAATTTCATAATTTTTAGACTCAATTTGACTTTCAGCCAAGTAATTTTGCCCTGCGTTTGTTTGAACACTGACATTTCCAACACTGACTGATGACGGAGGTAGAGCTGCCTGCCTGGGAAATTGACATCCAACTGACAAAACAAATTCACATTTATTTAAAACAAGTAGCTATTTTTTTTATTTTAATGAGTATGTGTTTTATGCAGAGTACTTTTCTTGACTTAGATATGCTCTAGATATGCTCTCCTTTTATGAGTCAGATCTTGAAAAACAAGAAATCGAAACCCATAAACAAGGCCCCCAAACCACAAAAACGGAACCCAAACCCTGAACTAGGCACCCAAACCCTAAACAAGATATCCAAACGCTGAACAAAACAGAAAACCCCTGAACAAGACACCCAAACCCCAAGACACCCAACCCCCAAACAAGACATCCAAACCCTGAACAAGACATCAAACCCCTAAACAAGTCATCCAAATCCTAAACAAGACATCCAAATCCTAAACAAGACATCCAAATCCTAAACAAGACATCCAAATCCTGAATAAGACATCAAACCCCTAAACAAGACATCCAAACACTGAACAATACATTCAAACCCTGAACAAGACATTCAAACCCTAAACAAGATACCCAAACCCTGAACAAGATACCCAAACCCTGAACAAGGCATTCAAACCATAAACAAGATACCCAAACCCTGAACAAGACATTCAAACCCTAAACAAGATACCCAAACCCTGAACAAGACATTCAAACCACAAACAAGATACCCAAACCCTGAACAAGACATTCAAACCATAAACAAGATACCCAAACCCTGAACAAGACATTCAAACCCTAAACAAGATACCCAAACCCTGAACAAGACATCCAAACCCTAAACAAGATACCCAAACCCTAAACAAGACATCCAAACACTGAACAATACATTCAAACCCTGAACAAGACATTCAAACCCTAAACAAGATACCCAAACCCTGAACAAGACATTCAAACCATAAACAAGATACCCAAACCCTGAACAAGACATTCAAACCATAAACAAGATACCCAAACCCTGAACAAGACATTCAAACCCTAAACAAGATACCCAAACCCTGAACAAGACATTCAAACCATAAACAAGATACCCAAACCCTGAACAAGACATTCAAACCCTAAACAGGATACCCAAACCCTGAACAAGACATTCAAACCCTAAACAAGATACCCAAACCCTAAACAAGACATTCATACCCTGAACAAGACATTCAAACCCTAAACAAGATACCCAAACCCTAAACAATACATCCAAACCCTAAACAAGATACCCAAACCCTGAACAAGACATCCAAACCCTAAACTGTTACATCTGATCCTGCCACGCCCTCTACTGCTCGTTCTATGTCTCCTTGACCTGCCGCCACTCCCCCAGTGCTCTCTCCCTCTCCCTAACTCTGTGTGTGTGTGTGTGTGTGTGTGTGATTGTGGGGGTGGAGACAGGTGTGCTGGAGTCAGAGCAGATCCCCACTAGCTGCAACCTGTTCCATAATCAAGACCTCTACAAATACTCAGTCCTGCCACTTCCACACTGCCAGGTCGTAATCTCTGCTTAGTCTGTCTACGTTTCTAGCCGCTTGTTACTATTTAGATTATGTTATCATGTTGTGCCTGTTTTCATTGCCTGACACGGTTTTCCTCTCTGCTACAGTTCTGCCCGCTCTGACTTTGGTCCCTGTCTACAGTCCCAATTCTCCTCATCCTGCTACTCTGCCCTGGATTCCACACTCTACTACTCCCTTGGATTCCCCTCCGGACCTGCTTACCCTGTCCCAACCCCTCTCGCTCCAGCCTCAGCCTGCACCTGGTTTCCTGCAACCTGCCCAAGCTTCCCCTGACCTGCACTCCATCTCCCCCTGTGTTTCAATGAATACCTTGGTTACTTCATCCCAGTCTCCTCATCTGAGTCTGCTCTTGGGTTTCCCTGTTCCACTCTGCGTAACAGTGGCCAAAGACATGAACCCAGCAGACTCAGATCCTCTCCACCAAACCCTCGCCGGCCAAGGCGCCGAGAGCATCATGACCAAGCCCTGAAAACCCTTCTGGAGCACATCAAGGAGTTTTCACAGAGCCTCTTTGACCTACAGGGCCAAACCTTCGCCCTGAGCTCACAAGTCCTACTTCTCCTCCCCGGGAGCCGTTTGATCAGAGCGCTACGATGGCAAACTCTGAGCTTGCAGAGCCTTTTTAGTACAATGTTCACTAGTAATGTTCACTAGTATTTGAGCAACAGCCTGATTGGCTGCCTCAGTGGAGCAGTGCTTTCCATGGCCATGGCGGTGTGGGAGAGACAGTCCCCCATCTGCTTATCCTACTCCAGATTCACAGAGGAGATGAAGAAAGTCTTCGACCACCCGGTCTGCATCTGCTTCAGCACCTTGTCCTCCTTCTCCTACTGCATCCCTTTCCCATCTCTCTACAGAGGAGAGGCAGCAGCAAATCGGCGCTAGGAGCTGCCTTTACTGTGACCAGGTTGGTCACTTTGTCTCCACTTGTTCCCTGCGTCCAGAAAAAAAGGGGTCTCGGCAGTAGTGGGGGACATACTGTTGAGCCAAATCGCCTGCCCATCTTCCCCCAGACTCCTTCTTGAAGGCAACCTTGTGGTGCAGAGCCAGGCTTTTCGTCTGTCTGCTCTCATCGATTCGGGTGTTGACAGGTGCTTCCTGGACTGAGGTGTCGTTACCCATTTGGGCCTGGACACTGTCCGACTTGATTCACTCCTCGATGCCAACGCTCTCAACAGACAGCTCCTCGCCCGTGTCTGTGAGAGAACCATCCCTGTCATCCAACGTCTCTCTAGAAACCAGCAGGAAAAGATCAGTTTCCACATAATCGACAGTCCTTACTCCCACCTGGTTCTTGGTCATCCATGGTTAAAGCTACACAACCCACAGATTGAATGGGCCGCCGGAAAGGTAACCACTTGGAGTTAATTTTGTCACTCTAATTGTCTACATGCTGCCCTTCCCCCTGTCTTGTCTGTGTCCCAGTTCATTCCAGAACCTGTCATCAGTTCCTCCAGAGTATCACGATCTAGCTCCTGTGTTCAGCAAGTACCGTGTTCAGCAAACAAGACATCTAAACCCTGAACAAGACATCCAAACCCAATGCAGGTATCCAAGGGGTTAGTGAGCTCCTCAATAAAATAGTCTGCTATGGTTTTACACAACCCTGGAGAATCTCAATCAAACTGAGGGCTTGGTGGAGGCTCAACCATTCACACACAGCACAACTACAGAGTAGGTATTCTCTTCTCCCTCCAGGTTCATCCTTAGTTCAACGCTTCCAACGAAGGCTAAGAGCCAGTGGGGTGGTGCATGTTGCAGTACAACCCATTTGAACTAACTAAAGCCAAAACACAGTTTGAGCCAAAACAACAGTTTTTATGGTTTTGAATACCATCTACTTCCCAAGCACTGTGGTGACCACAGCTCAAGATGAAACAGCATTTTCAGAGAAATTGAGAGCAAGAGAGAACATAAAGAATGGAATGGAATGCGCCAAATACAACAGCTTACAGTGAAATGCTTACTTACAGGCTCTAATCAACAGTGCAAAAAAGGTATTAGGTGAACAATAGGTAAGTAAAGAAATAAAAACAACAGTAAAAAGACAGTGAAAAGTAACAGTAGCAAGGCTATATACAGTTGCGAGGCTATAACAGTAGCGAGGCTATATACAGTTGCGAGGCTATAACAGTAGCGAGGCTACATACAAGCACCGGTTAGTCAGGCCAATTGAGGTAGTATGTACATAAATGTATAGTTAAAGTGACTATGCATATATGATAAACAGAGAGTAGCAGCAGCGTAAAAGGTCGGGGGGAACACACAATGCAAATAGTCCGGATAGCCATTTGTTTACCTGATGATAAGTCTTATGGCTTGGGGGGTAGAAAGTGTTGAGAAGCCGCTTTGTCCTAGACTTAGCACCCCGATACCGCTTGCCATGCGATAGTAGAGAGAACAGTTTATAACTGGGGTAGCTGGGGTCTTTGAAAATGTTTAGGGCCTTCCTCTGACACAGCCTGGTATAGAGGTTCTGGATGGCAGGCAGTTTAGCCCCAGTGATGTACTGGGCTGTACGCACTACCCACTGTAGTGCCTTGTGGTTGGAGGCTGAGCAATTGCCGTACAAGGCAGTGATGCAACCAGTCAGGATTGTTAATAACTGGGATGTTGGCCTTGTCGGGTGTTCGGAGAATGTCCTGTGCGTCCTGCTTGTCTAATTTGAGGTGAGTGATCGCTGTCCTGATATCCAGAACCTCTTTTTTTTTGCAGTAAGATACGGTTGCAGAAACATTATATACTAAATAAGTTACAAATAATGCACAAAAAAGACCCATAATAGCACAATTGATTGGGAGAATAACAGAGATGGTAACACAAAGTAAGAGACCAAGTGCACCCACAACTTATGTAAACGCAAATAGTGTGTGCAGTTCACACACAGAGTATGTTTCAGTGTGTTTAGCTCTCCATTGTACAATTGAGGAAACGTTGTTTTCTGACTTAGAAGCCTGTTCTCATGGTGGTTTTGCTGTCAGCCCAAGATTGGAAAGATGCCAGGGCTATATCTGACAGCACTGAGCCTCATTTCCCATCTCAAACATCCTCACAGTATGGTACACTATTGTTACCCATCAGATCTCTCTCTGTGAACACAGACATACCCACAGTGGTGTAAAGTACTCAAGTAAAAATACTTTTGGGGTATTTGTACTTTACATTAATATTTATATTTTTGACTACTTTTACTTCACTACATTCCTAAAGAGAATAATGTACTTTTTACTCCATACATTTTCAATGACACCCAAAAGTACTTGTCACATTTTGAATGCTTAACATTCAACTGAAAATGGTTCAGTTCACGCATTTATCAAGAGAACATCCCTGGTCATTGTTACGGATCCCTCTGGAACTTTCATTGTGCACACCTGTCCCCTATTCCCATTGAATAGTATTTGTATACATGTGCCATTTGGTTTCCATTGGGCTGACAATTATTGTTACAATGTCCGTTGGTGAGTGTGTACCTGTGCTGTGTGTTTTGGGCTTTCGTGCCCTTGTAGATTTCACAGATGATTACTGGTCTCGTCCCGTGTGTTATTTATTCAAGGTAATCCTCATTCTATTGTTTGGGTTTCAACCCTGTGTTTAGTTACGTGTTTGTTTGGTCTTTGTGCCTTTACACGGCACGCCATCATTTTGGCTTAATTTTTAAAAACTATTACGCATTACTGCGCCTTTCTCCCGACTCATTTATTTCAACGTGACAGTTATCCCTCCTGCCTCCGATCTGGCGAATTCACTAAACACACATGCTTTGTTTGTACATTATGTCTGAGTGTTTGTGTGCCCTGGTTATCAGTAAATAAAAAAGAACAAAAATAAAATGGTGCTGCCTGGTTTGCTTAATATAAGGAGTTTGAAATTATTTGTACTTTGACTTTGACTTTTGATACTTAAGTATGTTTTAGCGACTACATTTACTTTTGATATTGATGTTTAAAATCAAATACTTTCACTCAAGTAGTATTTTACTGAGTGACTTTCACTTTTACTTGAGTCATTTTCTATGAAGGTATCTTTACTCAAGCATGACAAGTGGGTACTTTTTCCACCACTGCAAACCCACACTACTATAATCTATAATTACTGTAGGCTGGAATACTGTACATGGCTCAAACACTCATGCTTACTTGCACTCATGCTTATTTTAGCATTATGTTACCAGCACCCTAGAATGCAGAGAGGAGAGCTTAGACATGTTTTAACAGTGCCCATTAGCATCTTCAAGCATTTGAGACATTTTATTTAAGGTTAAGGAGGCACTTCAGGGGTGGCATCGAACAGGTGGCACCAACATCCCTAGTATATATGCAGAACAGAAACATTCACGCAACATGCAACAATTTCAAAGATTTTACTGAGTTATAGTTCATATAAGGAAATCAGTAAATTGAAATGAATTCATTAGGCCCTAATCTATGGATTTCACATGACTAGAATTACAGATATGCGTCTGTTGGTCACAGATATTTTAAAAGGGTAGGGGTGTGGATCAGAAAACCAGTCAGTATCTGGTGTGACCAACATTTGAGTCACACATGTCCTTAGCAAAGAGTTGATCTGGCTGTTGATTGTGACCTGTGGAATGTTGTCCCACTCCTCTTCAATGGCTGTACGAAGTTGCTGGATATTGGTGGGAACTGGAACAAGCTGTCTTACACGTCAGTCCAGAGCATCCCAAACATGCTCAATGGTTGACATGTCTGGTGAATATGCAGGCCATGGAAGAACTGGGACATTTTCAGCTTCCTGGAATTGTGTACAGATCCTTGCAACGTGGAACCGTGCATTATCATACTGAAACATGAGGTGATGGCGACGAATGAATGGCACGACAATGGGCGTCATGATCTCGTCACGGTTTTTCTGTGCATTCAAATTGCCATAGATAAAATGCAATTGTGTTCATTGTCCGTAGCTTACCATACCATAACCCCACGGCCACCGTGGGGCACTCTGTTCACATCCGTAAACCACTCGCCCACACAACACCATACACGTGGTCTGCATTTGTGAGGCCAATTGGATGTACTGCCAAATTCTCTAAAACAACATGGAGGCAGCTGATGGTAGAGAAATTAACATTCATTCTCTGGTAACAGCTCTGGTGGACATTCCTACAGTCAGCATGCCAATTGCACGGTCCCTCAACACTTGAGACATCTGTGGTATTTTGTTGCGTGACAAAACGGCACATTTTATTGTCCCCAGCACAAGGTGCACCCGTGTAATGATCATGCTGTTTAATCAACTTCTTGATATGCCACACCTGTCACGTGGATGGATTAACTTGGAGATTACATTTGAGAAATGCTCACTAACAGGGATGTAAACAAATTTGTTCACAAAATTTGAGAGAAATCAGCTTTTTGTGTGTATGGAACATTTCTGGGATCTTTTATTTCAACTCATGAAACATGGGACCAACACTTTACATGTTGCATTCATTTATTTTTCTTCAGTGTAGTTATGCATGAAAATGCAGTATAAAAGGTTATAAAATCAAATAAAGAAAGGTAAAGTTGTGGATTTAGAGGAGGATGCTTTTTCTTACTCCCTAGACAAACAGACTGGAACGAATGACCGGAGTACACATAACAAAGTCTTACTCTAGAAGCTAGACTGTGAAAGTAACAACACAGAGAGTAAGAAAGAAAAAGAGAGAGGAGAACAGATTGAGTGTGTCAGAGTTCAGTCTGGAAGCAGATGGAGATTTAACAATGTACACGTCTCCTTTCGTACTCTGTTTGATATTCTTCTTCCTCCACTCTTTCGGGGTTACAAAGTCAAGGCTTCTCTTTTGGTGCGACTGTAGATATGGCTGTCTAAAAAGTATTTACTTTTCAGTGGACAATGCTTTTTTAAAATGCATTATTGTTGGTTTTCAGCAGCAATAGATGGAATTTCAGTGGATATCTTTATACAACACCCCATGAACACACCATATACACTGAGTGTACAAAACATTAGGAACACCTTCCTAATATTGAGTTGCACCCCATTTTGCCCTCAGAGTGGCCTCCATTCTTCGGGACATGGACTCTACAAGGTGTCAAAAGCATTCCAAAAGGATGTTGGCCCATGCTGACTCAATTTGGGGGATGTCCTTTAGGTGTTGGAACATACGTGACACACATGGGAAACTGTTGAGTGTGAAAAATACTTTGAATGGCACACATACACAATCCATGTCACAATTGTTTCAAGGTTTAAACATCCTTATTTCATCTACACTGATTGAATTGGATTTAACAGGTGACATCAATAAGAGATCATAGCTTTCACCTGGATTCACCTGGTCAGTATATGTCATGAAACGAGTTCCTAATGTTTTGTATTCTCAGTGTATACACACCATATGCTAAATGCAAAATAGGACCCATACATGTACACACACTTGTCTTATACTGTTTTGCTACTGTAATACCAAAATTCACAGGATTCAATGGAATCAGGGCCACACACACACACACCTCTGCTCAGCTCGATGGACTTTCAAGCTGTGCCTTTCACGAACGTTTGCGTACACACACACACACACACACACACACACACACACACACACACACACACACACACACACACACACACACACACACACACACACACACACACACACACACACACACACACACACACACACACACACACACACTCTTCTCCATCCAGGAGGAGTGTGGTGAGTTCATACCAAGCAGCAGGCTCTCTAATGAGGAAGAAAAGTCATATTTGGAGCGCATTAATATATTGCTGATCTGTGGTGGGGCTGAGCACTGAGCTAGCCAGCGCTTGTTTGTGAAATATATCTGTGTTTGGGTTCCAGAGCATGTGAGCAGAGTTGGGCGGTTGGAAATCCCGGTCATCGCTCATGGAGCTCTGGCGTTCCATGTCATTTTCAACCGCTCCACTAAAAAACTGCCTCTCCAAATTCGCTCCATTCATTAAAATCACAATTTAACCAACACCCATCTATTTTGTGACTATCTGGACCTACCATTTGGATTTGAATTATTGAAACAAAACCATATGGATTTGAATGAAAATTATTTGAATAAACATAAAAAGGTGAATGCCAGAAGCACACATAATTTCAAATAGGCTACATGTCATATTAAACAGCATATAAGCACTCTAAATAAGTCAGGAGCCAGACAGGGAGCCTAAGAAGGAACGAAAAATAATTATTTTGGCTTCATTATTTCAATTATTTCAAGGCTTTAGTCTACAGAGCTGTTTTCTTTATTTTTCTAAAGGTTTTTAGGCAAAATAACCCAATCAAAATGGAAAGCTCCTTGAACGTGGGAATAAGCCAGGCCTATTGGACCAAACTCAATTGTTGCCTATTGTATAGATAATAGAACAAAAATGAACTAAATGTTTAAAAAAATGTTTCTTTAGAAATACTCTTTCCTTTCTTTTAGCATGTACACGTAGTAAGTACACCATAGTACTTTCGGGATAGGTGGCTTTTCAGATTCCACAATGATTATTTAGTCGTGGACACTACATCACCACACTCCCTCTCTTGCTATTGGTCCTCATCTTGATTTAGCACCTGTGTGTTTTAGCAGTTTCTTTATGAAAATATTTTGTGAACTCCATGACAGTAGTTAAGGCAAGGGGCGATAATAGCACATAAGTAGACTACAAATGCATGCTGGCCCGGGCATGCCCTGAACCCTGGAAGTGAGTGCTACTGGAGTGAAAGCGGGCCAGAAGGCCGACATGCCAGCCTTTGGGAATCTCGCTACGCGCTCCAGTCAAATTGGGCACGCTCCATTCCAACTCTGTTCCGCTCACATACTCTGTTGGGTAGTCAGAGAGCAGTGCAGTGTCAGCCAAGTAGACAGAACATTACTCAGCCCTGCACTGGGCAGCTGAGCGAAAGAGATACACAGACACACCACACAAGCACACACACACCTGCAGAGAGGAGCAATCCATCCTCACCCAGACATAAACTTAATCCACACACACTCAGACATGGACGTATTATACAAATCCCCACCCGCACATATACACACATATACAGTCCCTCATACACACACAACACCGGTGGTTTGCACTAATAGCGTTTCAATCGGTGATGTCACTTGCTCTGAGAGCTTGAAGTAGTTTTGTTCCCCTTGCTCTGCAAGAGCCGCGGCTTTTGGTGCCGCAATGGGTAACGATGCTTCGTGGGTGACTGTTGTTGATGTGTGCAGAGGGTCCCTGGTTCGAGCCCAGGAGGGTCGGAAGCTATACTGTTACAACTGCATGCAGAATTTTGCAAAAATATCCTCTGTGTACAATGTAAAACACCAAATAATAAGCCCCAGGACAGCAAGTCAATTAGACCCAACCAAATCATGAAAAAAAAAGATCATTACTTGAAACATTGGAAAGAATTGACAAAAAAAACAAAAAAACGGAGCAAACTGGAATGCTACTTGGCCCTAAACAGAGAGTACACAGTGGCAGAATACCTGACCACTGTAACTGACCCAAACTTAAGGAAAGCTTTGACTATGCACAGACACAGTGAGCATAGCCTTGCTATTGAGAAGGGCCACTGTAGGCAGACCTGGCTCTCAAGAGAAGACAGGCTATGTGCATTTCCCTCAGATTACACAGATCCACAAAGAATTCGAAAACAAACCCAATTTTGATAAATACCCATATCTACTGGATGAAATACCACAGTGTACCATCACAGCAGCAAGATATGTGACCTGTTGCCACAAGAAAAGGGCAACCAGTGAAGAACAAACAACATATTTATGTTTATTTATTTTATCCTTTTGTACTCTCACATCGTTACAACACTGTATATGATATATGACATTTGTAACGTCTTTATTCTTTTGGAACTTCTGTGAGTGTCATGTTTACTATTCATTTGTATTGTTTATTTCACTTTTGTATATTATTGACCTCACTTGCGAGAGAGAGAGAGAGAGAGAGAGAGAGAGAGAGAGAGAGAGAGAGAGAGAGAGAGTGTGGCGCTCAGAGTGAATAGGAAAAAGTGACACACTATCTAATGACAAAGATTCCCTCCTGAAAAGATGCAACACATGACCCCAGGGCTGAACTACTGAACTACTGTTGCTGTGTCTCGTTGCCTCATGCGTGTCACCAGGGCCAGAATAAAGTCAAGTCATACACACTCCAGCCCCTCCAAAGGTGGTTTGTGCTGTGGCTGAGCCAGAGGGAGGAGGGGGACTAATGCTATCAGTCTGAGGCACAATAAAATCCTGCTAACATTAGCATTAGAAAAAAAGACCTACAGGTCCAAACTATCAGGCTGTTAGGTACATAGTCCCTATGTTAAGGTGATCTTTCTGGAGACTTTTACTACAGTATACACCCTACTGGTCTATGTCTCTCTCTCTATCCCCCTCTCTCCTTCCTTCCCTCTGTCCTTTCCTCCCTCCCTCTCTCAACTTCAATTTCAATTCAATTCAAGGGGCTTTATTGGCATGGGAAACATATGTTAACGTTGCCAAAGCAAGTGAAGGGATAATAAACAAACTTGAAATAAACAATAAAAATGAACAGTAAACATTACACTCAAAGTAGTTACAAAAGAATAAAGACATTTCATTTTCTCTCTCTCCCTCTCTACCGTGGTATCTATCTGATCCTAGTGGACAGACTGGAGGTCTCTAATAATATCTAGCTGTTATTTTAGCTCTCTCCCTGTTACCTCCTCGAATGAAAAACCAAATTAATCTGGCATCTCTGTGGTTGCCCATATTTCCCCAGCATGCCAGAGGGACAGATGCTCCCCATGTCCCTAACCCGCCTGTCACCCCCCTTTCCCAAGGCAGGAGCCCAAAACCTCACCGCATGCAGCCTCCCTGGCAACCACGGTCATCAAGCAGAGTGCCCCCCCAGACCACGTTGTCTGGCAGTATCATGCATAGCTTTAGCCTGTGGCTAACCAGAGAGCCTGCAGATATAATGTTCTCATGTGGGCTCCGATGAGCTGAAACACATGTGTGGCTGCCTGGTGATTTAATGAGCATATTAAGTGCATCAGCAGATTCATCAGAATGCTTTTCTGCTGATTTCCGTGCTGTTGTGTTGGGAGAAAGGGGAAGGGATCCTCCACAGTGAAACGGAACGTGAGTCAATGGGAGCCCCATCCAGCTGGATTTCCAGGATGTAGCAACCGGAGTCAAACATACGAGCTAGTTGCGAGAATCATCTTGGTCTGACTGTGGAAGAAGAGGACTGGGGATCCCTGATTGTTGAAATGTTGAGGTAAGTGTTTCTCTCTGTAGTCAGTTGTCTGCACTTCTTAGCTCATGACCCCAAGTTCAGGAGACTGAAGGCTCTGGTTTAAAATGGTAATGAGTGACAACATGAACACACTAAACACACTCCGGTTATACCCTAACAACTACAGACACGGCCTAGCAGTAAGCTGCACTACATCGCTAGCTAGCATGCTTCAGTTGTCCCAGATCAATTGTTATTTACTCCCTCTGACTGGCTGGGGATCATAGAGAGGGAGAGAGGTAAGGAGAGAGAGAGAGCGAGAAAGAGAGAGAGCGAGAGGGAGGGAGTAAGAGAGAGAGAGAGAAATGCTGCGTAACAAGGCAATACATTTCTGGACAAAAGGCTACTGCAACGCTACAAGGAAATGCAAAAGTATCTGAACTCAAAAAGCAAATAATAAATGTCCCAGCATCTGTTCTTTTTTAATCACGTCATCCATCTTACTGCAGGGACTGCATGCACTTTGTGTGAGACTAGCCTCGCTGGGATCCAATCCGTTGAGGCCTGGGCTGGCCGTGGACACAGGTGATTGGCTGCCTGGTGGGGATATCATGTGTGGGGGGGGGGGAAATCACAAGGTGTAAATGTTTGTATTCCAGCAGCTCTCCAGGACTGAGAAGCAGGGCCAGGAAGATAAGGTAAGTGAAGCCGGCTAGCAGTCAGAGTAAGTAATGGAAAGAGGAGGGGTTGAGAAAGAGAATGCGATGGAAACAGCACCACTACACCTGACACACAGTCAGTCTGTCCAGGAGGTAGATGTTTCTAGGATCAGATTACACAACCCTAAAACCTTTATCTCAATTTATAAAAGTAATGTTTCTCCACTGGGCCAGTCTACAAACCTCAGCGGAAGACGACCAAACCCAACATTAGAGGTCACATTTTATATTACGAAATTAGGCACAACATTTAAACTAAATCAAAGGAATAGTGAAATAATCTTCCCAGGAACCTTATATAATATGTTACAACCCAGGCCTGAGCACAGCACAGTACATTAAAATCCTTCATTACGAGGGATACATGAAGAACTGTACCGCATTTGTCTCTCCCCATCCTCGCAAAGCAACCACCACAGAGAGCGACAGAGGTGGAGAGAGAGAGAGAGAGAGAGAGAGAGAGAGAGAGAGAGAGAGAGAGAGAGAGAGAGAGAGAGAGAGAGAGAGAGAGAGAGAGAGAGAGAGAGAGAGAGAGAGAGAGAGAGAGAGAGAGAGAGAGAGAGAGAGAGAGAGAGAGAGAGAGAGAGAGAGAGAGAGAGAAAAAGATCAAGTGAGAGAGAGAGAAAAAGAGAGAGAAAAAGAGAAAGTGAGAGAGAAAGAGAGAGAGAGAGAGAAAAAGAGAGAGAAAAAGAGAAAGTGAGAGAGAGGGGGAGAGAGAGATGGAAAGAGAGAGATGGAGAGAGGGGAGAGAGAGAGAAGGCGTAGAGAGAGAGATGGAGAGAGAGTTCATGAGCAGTGGAGCTCCCGCATTTTTCAGCATGTTTTTACCAGAAGATAGATTTGGATTTAGATAAATTTGGATTTAGATACATTTTTCGACAACCTTCACTCCAAATCAAAACTCCAAACCTACAACCTGAATTTGGACAAAATTACCTGGAAGGATTCCTACTAACAACTATTTTTATTTCCAAGCTATACAGCAAATGTTCTGGCAAAGAAACAACAGAATCCTGAAAACACCATCCAACCTGGAACTGAGTGAGTCATGTTTAGATTGAAAATATTTTAAAGCCAAGAACAAAAATATATTACAATGATGTTTGACTTTATAATTCCTTTCCACAGGGCCGTGGGGTGAGACAGGGATGCAGCTTAAGCCCCACCCTCTTCAACATATTTATCAACGAATTGGTGAGGGCACTAGAACAGTCTGCAGCACCCGGCCTGGCCCTACTAGAATCTGAAGTCAAATGTCTACTGTTTGCTGATGATCTGGTGCTTCTGTCACCAACCAAGGAGGGCCTACAGCAACACCTAGATCTTCTGCACAGATTCTGTCAGACCTGGGCCCTGACAGTAAATCTCAGTAAGACAAAAATAATGACCACAAATACAATTGCCATCTAGACACCGTTGCCCTAGAGCACACAAATAACTATACATACATCGGCCTAAACATCAGCGCTACAGGTAACGTCCACAAAGCTGTGAACAAGCTGAGAGACAAGGCAAGAATGGCCTTTTATCCCATCAAAAGGAACATAAAATTCGACATACCAATTAGGATCTGGCTAAAAATACTTGAATCAGTTATAGAACCCATTTCCCTTTATGGTTGTGAGGTCTGGGGTCTGCTCACCAACCAAGGATTCACAAAATGGGACAAACTGAAACTCAAACTGAGACTCCGTTCACAAACACAACCAGACCCCACAGAGCCCCAGGACAGGACCCAACCAAATCATCATAAAACAAAAAGATAATTACTTGACACATTGGAAAGAATAAACAAAAAAACTGAACAAACTAGAATGCTACTTAGCCCTGAACAGAGAGCACACAGTGGCAGAATACCTGACCACTGTGACTGACCCAAACTAAAGGAAAGCTTTGACTATGTACAGACTCAGTGAGCATAGCCTTGCTATTGAGAAAATGCTGCAGTAGGCAGATCTGGCTCTCAAGAGAAGACAGGCTATGTGCACACTGCCCACAAAATGAGATGGAAACTAAGCTGCACTTCCTAACCTCCTGCCCAATGTATGACCATATTAGAGACACTAATTTCCCTCAGATTACACAGATCCCCAAAGAATTTGAAAACAAACCCAATTTTGATAAACTCCCATATTTATTGTGTGAAATACCACAGTGTTCCATCACAGCAGCAATATTTGTGACCTATTGCCACAGGAAAAGGGCAACCAGTGAATAACAAACACCATTGTAAATACAACCCACATGTATGTTTATTTATTTTACCTTTTGTACTTTAACTATTTGCACATTGTTACAACACTGTATATATACACATAATATGACATTTTAAATGTCTTTATTTTTTTGTAACTTCTGTGAGTGTAATGTTTACTGTTAATTTGTATTGTTTATTTAACCTTTGTTTATTATCTATTTTACTTGCTTTGGCGATGTTAATATATGTTTCCCATGCCAATAAAGCCCTTAAATTGAATTGAATTGAGAGAGAGCAAGTGAGAGAGAGGGGGAGAGAGATATTGGAGAGCGTGAGATGGAGAGAGGGGAGAGAGTGGGGGCAGAGACAGAGATATAGATGCCTGTTCGATTACTCCGCCACATTGTCACCATTAAATATTCATAGCAACATCTTTGTAGGCTATTGTTAATTACTTGTCGCAACAACAAAGGTCTCAATCTGAAATGAGTTACACTAACCCCCATCAGCATGCTTATAAAGCTAACAGATAGCACTGGCTATCAGATAAGACACACGCCCGAGCCCCAGCCCACCCATTGAGAGAAAGAGACGAACAAAAGGCCTTGATGGAGACTTCTGAAATTCGGATGTATTCACTGTTTGGATTAGAGACCTTGTAACACGAGGAAAGGAAATTGACAAGATACATATGACTATGAAAGTGTGTTAGACGTCTGTGCGGAGAAGGACGTGTTTATTTATGTGAAGCATTAGGTTGACGTGTGGATCTTGGTGTGTGAAAACATAATCACCTTTGTTATGTGTGTCTGTTGAATTGTTCACACCACATCGTACAAGTGTTCATAAAATACAACACAAGTCATTGCTGCAACGCTCATTGGAGCAACGACAAGCACAGCTGCACACACATAAACACACTGCATAAGGGGGTCCTGATATCCCCACTAATTATGATAGTGGCATGTCTGACATGTTACTGGGTCTGCCTAATAAAGTGTTCAAAACTCCTATCTCCAGCCTGTCTGTCGCTCAGGAACCGCATTCCTTTCTGACTCATCATCCTGCTACAATTTCAAACGGCAGACACGGGAGAACACCAGAGTGGTGACAACCTGCCTTTAAACTGCACCACTTTCTACATGCAGGGAGAACAAAGTGGGGAAGCAGCAGGAATTTTGCCACGAGAAGCTTTTATTTACACTTGAATCCAGAGCTAAACTGTGAAGAGGAGGAACCCTGGGCTGTGTGCCTTCGTTTCCCTCTACTGGATCTGACTGCTGCACAGGGGGGGCGTCACAAAGACGCACCGTGTCACTACACAAATACAAACCATATTGTCTGTTCAGGTTGTAAAGTTTAGTGTGTGTGTGTGTGTGTGTGTGTCTGTGCGTGCGCGTGTGATCACAAAGTAATATGTAGGCCTAATGCTTTCACTAGCAGTCTTTTCCATTCAGCTGGCTACTTTTTCCATTTCATATTAACTAGGCTACTTTTAATTCACAGAAACCAGGCATTAAAATAGGAATTTCACAATATTCAAAAATGTATTGACCTTAGTAGGGAATGAACTAAATCTATTGCAAATTATTAATTTGCCAAAGTTTATCATAAGACATGAACAGAATGCATCAAGGGGCAATGAGAAGAGGCAACGAGAGGCAACGAAAATGCCCCTGTCTGTGTGTGTGCAGTGCACACGTCTACCACTTTGTGTCGATGAAAACAACCTTTTGGTAGATGGAAAGGCTTTCCCTAACACCATCTAACACCATTCAATGTTAAATACAACGTAGCCTCTGCTTACCTGGCAGAATGATTCTACCATCACATGTGCGCTACAAAAACACAGCTAAACATCAGCCTCTTGCTAGGTGGACAGGTACATGTCTAAATGTTATCTTAGACCTCAAAATTGGTCTCCTGATGTGGTTTACGCACTGTTGTGGACTTGGAACACCCAATTATTTTTACACACACATGTATTTAAAAAGTGTGATCTAAGAGTGAAAATCTGAAATGGGAAAACCTAATCTGGGAAAAACTTAAACCTGGAAAAACTTAAACCTAAATGGAATTTGGGAAAAAACAAAACGGAATCATGCAAAAACATAAAACAGCTTCTATAGGGCCCTAATGATCATTTTAGGTTCATTTAGTTATGTCAAATCAGAAAGATATAATACTTAAGACTGGTATAACCCATTTATTTTTTCAATGTAGCCTTACATTTTTTTTCAAGTTAATGTGGGCTATTTCTATTTTTCTGTTTTAATAAATTACATAATTTGAAAAACAAGCATCATTGTGGCAATTCATATATTGCAGTAAAACTGTAAATAAAAATGTAATCTCAAGAGAAGACAGGTTAAATGTTTAAAAAGGTTCAACGTCAATGTCTTTTGTCTTTAATTGTCATGTCTACTCCCGCTCCGGCACTCGACGGCACCGGTCTACTAACCACAGGTCCTGGCAACCCACCATTATGCACACCTGGACTTCATCACTCCCTGATTACTTCCCCTTCATCTAGCACTCCGTTGTATCACCCATGAGGTAGTATTGTTTCCTGTTTTCATGTTTAGACGCAACTCCTGTTTTTATATTCACTCTGTTCGTTCCTATTAAACTCACCGACTGCACCTGCTTCCTGAACTCTCTGTTACATTATTGTCTTGTCCGTTATGTGTCGGACCCTGCTGTCACTAATGGGGATCCTAATAAATCAAATCAAATGCTCTCTTACTTAGAAAATAGTCCTGATCATATAGGTCTAGACGTAGACGATATCCAAAACAACAAACAATAGACCGAATTCATACATTTTCAGTCATTTAAATTGTAAAGTAATGTCTTTCCAAACAACACCACAACATGTTTTTCCAATAGGGGATGTAAACGCAATAATGTATTCAATCATTTCGCTGTGTATTTCGGGTTGGAATAAAGGCATTAGAATATTTGTATTTATTTATTTCACCTTTATTTAACCAGGTAGGCTAGTTGAGAACAAGTTCTCATTTGCAACTGCGACCTGGCCAAGATAAAGCATAGCAGTGTGAACAAACAACACAGAGTTACACTTGGAGTAAACAATTAACAAGTCAATAACACAGTAGAAAAAAGGGGAGTCTATATACAATGTGTGCAAAAGGCATGAGGAGGTAGGCGAATAATTACAATATTGCAGATTAACACTGGAGTGATAAATGATCAGATGATCATGTACAGGTAGAGATATTGGTGTGCAAAAGAGCAGAAAAGTAAATAAATAAAAACTGTGGGGATGAGGTAGGTGAAAATGGGTGGGCTATTTACCAATAGATTATGTACAGCTGCAGCGATCGGTTAGCTGCTCAGATAGCTGATGTTTGAAGTTGGTGAGGGAGATAAAAGTCTCCAACTTCAGCGATTTTTGCAATTCGTTCCAGTCACAGGCAGTAGAGTACTGGAACGAAAGGCGGCCGAATGAGGTGTTGGCTTTAGGGATGATCAGTGAGATACACCTGCTGGAGCGCGTGCTATGGATGGGTGTTGCCATCGTGACCAGTGAACTGAGATAAGGCGGAGCTTTACCTAGCATGGCCTTGTAGATGACCTGGAGCCAGTGGGTCTGGCGACGAATATGTAGCAAGGGCCAGCCGACTAGAGCATACAAGTCGCAGTGGTGGGTAGTATAAGGTGCTTTAGTGACAAAACCGATGGCACTGTGATAAACTGCATCCAGTTTGCTGAGTAGAGTGTTGGAAGCGATTTTGTAGATGACATCGCCGAAGTCGAGGATCGGTAGGATAGTCAGTTTTACTAGGGTAAGCTTGGCAGCGTGAGTGAAGGAGGCTTTGTTGCGGAATAGAAAGCCGACTCTTTATTTGATTTTCGATTGGAGATGTTTGATATGGGTCTGGAAGGAGAGTTTGCAGTCTAGCCAGACACCTAGGTACTTATAGGCATCCACATATTCAAGGTCGGAACCATCCAGTGTGGTGATGCTAGTCGGGCATGCGGGTGCAGGCAGCGATCGGTTGAAAAGCATGCATTTGGTTTTACTAGCGTTTAAGAGCAGTTGGAGGCCACGGAAGGAGTGTTGTATGGCATTGAAGCTCGTTTGGAGGTTAGATAGCACAGTGTCCAATGACGGGCAGAAAGTATATAGAATGGTGTCGTCTGCGTAGAGGTGGATCAGGGAATCGCCCGCAGAAAGACCAACATCATTGATATATACAGAGAAAAGAGTCGGCCCGAGAATTGAACCCTGTGGCACCCCCATAGAGACTGCCAGAGGACCGGACAGCATGCCCTCCGATTTGACACACTGAACTCTGTCTGCAAAGTAATTGGTGAACCAGGCAAGGCAGTCATCCGAAAAACCGAGGCTACTGAGTCTGCCGATAAGAATCTGGTGATTGACAGAGTCGAAAGCCTTGGCAAGGTCGATGAAGACGGCTGCACAGTACTGTCTTTTATCGATGGCGGTTATGATGTCGTTTAGTACCTTGACTGTGGCTGAGGTGCACCCGTGACCGGCTCGGAAATCAGATTGCATAGCGGAGAAGGTACGGTGGGATTCGAGATGGTCAGTGACCTGTTTGTTGACTTGGCTTTCGAAGACCTTAGATAGGCAGGGCAGAATGGATATAGGTCTGTAACAGTTTGGGTCCAGGGTGTCACCCCCTTTGAAGAGGGGGATGACTGCAGCAGCTTTCCAATCCTTGGGGATCTCAGACGATATGAAAGAGAGGTTGAACAGGCTGGTAATAGGGGTTGCGACAATGGCGGCGGATAGTTTCAGAAATAGAGGGTCTAGATTGTCAAGCCCAGCTGATTTATACGGGTCCAGGTTTTGCAGCTCTTTCAGAACATCTGTTATCTGGATTTGGGTAAAGGAGAACCTGGAGAGGCTTGGGCGAGGAGCTGCGGGGGGGCCGGAGCTGTTGGCCGAGGTAGGAGTGGCCAGACGGAAGGCATGGCCAGCCGTTGAGAAATGCTTGTTGAAGTTTTCGATAATCATGGATTTGTCAGTGGTGACCGTGTTCTCTAGCCTCAGTGCAGTGGGCAGCTGGGAGGAGGTGCTCTTGTTCTCCATGGACTTCACAGTGTCCCAGAACTTTTTGGAGTTGGAGCTACAGGATGCAAATTTCTGCCTGAAGAAGCTGGCCTTGGCTTTCCTGACTGACTGCGTGTATTGATTCCTGACTTCCCTGAACAGTTGCATATCGCGGGGACTGTTCGATGCTATTGCAGTCCGCCACAGGATGTTTTTGTGCTGGTCGAGGGCAGTCAGGTCTGGAGTGAACCAAGGGCTGTATCTGTTCTTAGTTCTGCATTTTTTGAACGGAGCATGCTTATCTAAACTGGTGAGGAAGTTACTCTTAAAGAATGACCAGGCATCCTCAACTGACGGGATGAGGTCAATGTCCTTCCAGGATACCCGGGCCAGGTCGATTAGAAAGGCATGCTCACAGAAGTGTTTTAGGGAACGTTTGACAATGATGAGGGGTGGTCGTTTGACTGCGGCACCGTAGCGGATACAGGCAATGAGGCAGTGGTCGCTGAGATCCTGGTTGAAGACAGCGGAGGTGTATTTGGAGGGCCAGTTGGTCAGGATGATGTCTATGAGGGTGCCCTTGCTTACAGAGTTAGGGTTGTACCTGGTGGGTTCCTTGATGATTTGTGTGAGATTGAGGGCATCTAGCTTAGATTGTAGGACTGCCGGGGTGTTAAGCATATCCCAGTTTAGGTCACCTAACAGAACAAACTCTGAAGCTAGATGGGGGGCAATCAATTCACAAATGGTGTCCAGGGCACAGCTGGGAGCTGAGGGGGGTCGGTAGCAGGTGGCAACAGTGAGAGACTTATTTCTGGAGAGAGTAATTTTCAGAATTAGTAGTTCGAACTGTTTGGGTATGGACCTGGAAAGTATGACATTACTTTGCAGGCTATCTCTGCAGTAGACTGCAACTCCTCCCCCTTTGGCAGTTCTATCTTGACGGAAGATGTTATAGTTGGGTATGGAAATCTCTGAATTTTTGGTGGCCTTCCTGAGCCAGGATTCAGACACGGCAAGGACATCAGGGTTAGCAGAATGTGCTAAAGCAGTGAGTAAAACAAACTTAGGGAGGAGGCTTCTGATGTTGACATGCATGAAACCAAGGCTTTTTCGATCACAGAAGTCAACAAATGAGGGTGCCTGGGGACATGCAGGGCCTGGGTTTACCTCCACATCACCCGCGGAACAGAGAAGGAGTAGTATGAGGGTGCGGCTAAAGGCTATCAAAACTGGTCGCCTAGAGCGTTGGGGATAGAGAATAAGAGGAGCAGGTTTCTGGGCATGGTAGAATATATTCAGGGCATAATGCGCAGACAGGGGTATGGTGGGGTGCGGGTACGGCGGAGGTAAGCCCAGGCACTGGGTGATGATGAGAGAGGTTTTATCTCTGGACATGCTGTTTGTAATGGGGGAGGTGGGACAAAGGAGGTATCAGGGGTATGAGGAGTGGGACTAGGGGCTCCATTGTGAACTAAAACAATGATAACTAACCTGAGCAACAGTATACAAGGCATATTGACATTTGAGAGAGACATACAGCGAGGCATACAGTAATCACAGGTGTTGAATTGGGAAAGCTAGCTAAAACAGTGGGTGAGACAACAGCTAATCAGCTAGCATAACAACAGCAGGTAAAATGGCATTGACTAGGCAACGGGGCCGACAGATAAATCAAACAAGCAGAATGGAGTACCGTGATTAATGGACAGTCCAGCGTGCATCAGCTATGTAGCCAAGTGATCAGAGTCCAGGGGCAGCGGTGGATGGGACAGGGGGGCTGGACTGGCGAGTGTTATCCAGGTTAAAAAAAACTAAGAATGACTAAGTAGCTTGTAGCTAGTTAGCTGGTTCGCTTCTGGAGGTTCTTGAGTGTGTACTAAAAATTAAAAATAATAGCGATTCCGTATCACATTGGGTGAGGCAGGTTTCCGGAAGGTATAAACAAATTTTAAAAATCGGGAAGAGATAGAAAGTACATATGGGCCACTGCGATGCAGACGGTTAGCAGGCCTGTGCTAACAAGCTAACAGATTAGCAGGCCGGGGTAAACAAGGTAGTAGTTAGCAGACCTGGGCTAAACAAGCTAGCAGTTAGCATGCCGAATTTGCAAGCAAGGAGATAGCGAGGGCTAGAGAGTTAGCCTTTGGAGGACGTCGCGATGGGGTGAGTCTGTTTATTCCTCTTCATGCAGTGACATCGATAGACCGGTCGTGGATCCGGGTATAGAAGCCCAGGAGTATGCTAGGAACACAGGAGCTCTGGCCGGGCTAGCTTCAAGCTACGTGGGTGGAAACGCTAGCCAGGAGTAAACAACCAGGGTTGCGGTTTAGCTCGATAGCTAGTTGTGAAGATCCAGCTGAAAAAAATGTTCCGTTTGCGGAGGGAATCCGGGGATAAAAAATAAATAGGTCCCTTATGCTCTGGTTAGCGTCGCGTTGTTCGAACTGGTGAGAGCTTTCCGAGCTAAAGGTTAGCTGATGACCGGTAGCTGAAGACCGCTAGCATAGCTGGTGGTTAGCTGGCTAGCTTCAGTTGAGGGGTTCCGGTTCCGAAGTAAATATAAATACTTTAGGAAAAGTAGCTACATTGGGTGAGGCGGATTGCAGGAGAGTATTTGGAAGCTTAGGTTTAGCAAAATGTTTTTAAAGATATGCGAAGAAAAATATCTAAAACGAAAAAGAGACGATATTTACAGAGAGACGATACGACAGGACGACTTACTGCTACGCCATCTTGGAACCAGAGAACCAGATATACCAGAGGCCACCAAAATAGAGCTTCTTCTGCAAAACAAATGGAACTCTAGCCTGGCTGGCTACTTGTTCTATTTGGCTGGCTACTCTATGTACTTGTGGAAAACAGTGCAACACGTGACTATATGTGTGTATGAGTTGTGAACAGTGAGTTGGGGTAGTGGTGTAACTCTAGCCTATGTATTTGGTAGACGGTGTAAACACGGGAGCCTACATGGATTGGGATAATATCCAGTTTGTTCCCCCTCGCCTGCAACACAATTTCTTCCAATTGACCTCCCTGCCACCGGCACAATCACTCTCGACTAGAGACACGATTGCCCCAGAATACGGAGCAGCAGCGAGCCTAGCTGCCGAGCTCCACCAAGGAGCCAGAGAGAGGTGGGACAGAGGAAACACCAGCAGGCAGAAATGAGATGAATTAGAGAGCCAGAGGGAGGAGGCATGGTGAGGTGAGGGAGCACATTTTTTGTTGCACTATGGTGGCAGTGACAAAGCACAACAATTAAGAGATCAGCTAGGGAGGGAAATCGAATCTTTAAGGACGGTGGCCGTTTGTTTTAATTTGCATGTGGTTTTAGTTTTGGTCGGGATGACGTGATGGACGTGGTAATAGATACAGACTGACATTAGTAGAGTGTGTGTGTGTGTGTGTGTGTGTGTGTGTGTGTGTGTGTGTGTGTGTGTGTGTGTGTGTGTGTGTGTGTGTGTGTGTGTGTGTGTGTGTGTGTGTGTGTGTGTGTGTGTGTGTGTGTGTGTGTGTGTGTGTGTGTGTGTGTGTGTGTGTGTGTGTGTGTGTGTGTGTGAGATTATTTGTTTCTATTTGTGTGCATTCTGTAAATGCAGAATGATCTTTTAGCCCATAGCGAATGCACGGTACGCTAATACAAACATGAGGGAATCACCCTGCGGCCAGTGAGTACATTTATGGGGGCAAAAGCCCTAGCCAAAGGCTAAAAAGCTTTACAATGCCAAAGGATTTCCAATCAAAATAAAGGTTGGGAGCCCTTTAAGAGTAAAGCTGAGCGGAGCAGCACTCTCTAGTAATAGGATTAGCAGGAGTCAGGAGCATGGAGCATAGTCACTCAGCTCTTTATGAAGCAGAAAGCGCTGAGACTGAGAAGCATCTCAGTTTTGCTCCACCACGGCCCCATGCAGCTCTGCTGATGGAGGGGAAAAGTAACTGCAGCCCTGCTCTCTTGGCTTGGTGAGCATGGCCTGTTGAACTCCCACTGACACACAAATGAATACCCGGATGCACACACACACACACACAAACACTCACACACACACACACAAACACTCACACTTCCATTTTATTTAGATTTTTAAAATTTTAAAATATTGCACACACACACACACACACACGACTGAGAAAGAGAGAAAAAGTAATCATGTCAAAACCACCTCATCAAAATGGTGGCTGGGGGGCGGGAAAGAATGATACCGAAATAGAAAAATAGAATCAGACGGAGAAGGTAGATTTAACGAGAGCGAGAGAGAGAGCGAGAGAGAGAGGAGTGAAAATGAGTAATATGTAGACAGTAATGAATTGATGGCCTCCGGCTTATCTCTCATTCTCTCTCCATTCAACACAAACTGCTGACTCAAACATGTTCCACTATACTCACCAGTCCCCTGTCCTCCCCTCCCCTCTCCTTCCTCCCTTCTCTCCACCCTGCCAATGGCTAAGCTCTGAGACCTGTACTTCTCATTTCTTTAGATGTTAAATTAAATTGTTGCAATGCATCAGTGAGTTCATTTTTCCTGTTGAAAATTACTCTCCGATCTGCTCAGCACATGAAAAGTATGAGACCAGGGCACCTGGGCTTTCAGACCAGGAGAGAGTCGTTGATTTTGTTCTGGCCTTAGTACCCCACCTTTGCCTCTCTCCTGCTCAGCTGATTTTGAGAGAAGCAGGGGGTCGAGCTCACTCCCCTCTGGAGGGTGTATGTACATACATAGTGTGTGCATGCATGTTTGTGTATGTGTCTGTGCATGCATGTCTTTGTAAGTGGATCACTTTGCTATGACCAAATAGCCTGGACTAGAGGACACATCCCTGCTCCCAGCACACAGATCCTTCCCTATCAACGTTCTGCTAATCCCCGACCAACCTTTTTGCAACCACACACTGCTAAAGAGAATTACCCTTCATGCACCACGACCAAACAACCCCTCTCGCTGAGCTATCTGAGAACGTTTGGAAGGCTGGAAGCATCCAGACTCATTCCACATAGTGTCTCAGGCAGCAGAAGCAACAACCGCTGGGAATAGAACCGGAGGAAGAGAGCTGAGGAAAGGATGATGAGAAGGGTGAGTGATGAAATTGAACAGAGATTTAATTCAACTCTGTGGAGATGGAGGCTTAATGTATATAAATGTGGCGTGAGGAGAGGGGTGAAGAGGGAGAGGCAGCAGGGGATCATTGTACCTCTCACAGAGGAGCACAGACATAATGCAACATAATTCAATACTTTAGAGCCACAGTAGTGAAGCCCTGCAGAGAGAGAGAAAGAGCAGTTCTCTGTCTGTTTTTGTTCTTTATGGGGTCGGAAGGAGCTGATTGTTCACGACAGGGACAGAAAAACACATGAACATAAAAACACCCATTGCAGCTTTGTAGGAAGTCTTCTTTTGACTGTCAAAACAAATGTGTGCTGAGCGCTAAACACAGACATTACAATCTGTTCATACTAAGACCTTGTTTATCAGAGGCTAAACCACACAAGAGAGAAGCCTAAAGAAAGAAGCTAAATGTAAGACTACAGAGTGGAGCTGAAAGTCTTTAATGTCATACAGCATTGAAAGCCCTCCATTTCACAGTAAAATAGGGGCATTGGGAGCTTTATCCTTTTAGTTTAGCAACATAAAGGCTTAAGTCCAAGAGCGACCATTCCAAATATAGCGCTGAATGAATGGTTTAACATTGTACATTTGACAAGGTCTTTTCATGAGAGGGCACGCCAGACTGTGTGTGTATGTGTATGTATGTGTGTGTGTGTGCCCATATGTCTGTCTGTGCCCATAATGTATATGTGAGCATACAGTGTGTCTGTGCACACATCCATACCGCTCAGACAACCAGCCTCTGTGCCTGGCGATGGGCCCTCATGTGTCGAATCTGGGGCATGCCTAGACACGCTGGTCTGGCTCTCCCACTGGTTCCCACTGGTGTTCCATCTCCGTTTCTGTCTGCCTCTCTCTCTCTACAGTCCCAGTCACACACTGACACTTTGTTCCCTGTCACTCTCTGCCACGACGTGCCAGGAAAACAAAACTAGACCCACCCAATCACAGATTACTTCGTGCACACACACACACACACACACACACACACACACACACACACACACACACACACACACACACACACACACACACACACACACACACACACACACACACACACACACACACACACACACACACACACACACACACACACACACACACACACACTCTCTCTTCAATAAACTATCCTGCTTGAATGAAGAGGCAGTGAGCTATTGCTCAGAGAGCAAGGGAGGGGAGAGCAACAGAGAGGGGGAGAGATAGAGACAGGAAGAGAAATTGAGAAAATAAGGAAGGATAAAGAATATAGAGGGAAGAATTCATGAGATAAGATGAAAGACGGACCTTGACACAAATGGAGGAAGAGAACAGGAAGAGGAAGAGAACTGGAAGGTCAAAGAACAGAGAGAGTGGAAAGCAAAATGGAGAGAGAGAGAGAGGGAAGTGATAGAGAGAGAGAGAAAGACGGAGAGAGGGAAGTGATAGAGAGAGAGAGAAAGAGAGAGAGAGAGAAAGAGAGAGAGAGAGAGAGAGAGAGAGAGAGAGAGAGAGAGAGAGAGAGAGAGACGGAGAGAGGGAAGTGATAGAGAGAAAGAGAAAGAGAAAGAGAAAGAGAGAGAGAGAGAGAGAGAGAGAGAGAGAGAGAGAGAGAGAGAGAGAGAGACGGAGAGAGGGAAGTGATAGAGAGAAAGAGAAAGAGAAAGAGAAAGAGAGAGAGAGAGAGAGAGAGAGAGAGAGAGAGAGAGAGAGAGAGAGAGAGAGAGTGTGCTGAGTAGCCTCTGGTCCGTTTGACATTCCTCTGCCCGTCTTATCATAGTGTCTTGTCCGGCTAGTCAACTGTGCCGCTTCGCTATTCAAAAGCCTCTCACACAGCTTAAGGAACACAGGGAACACTTTGTCTCTCTCTATTTTTCTCTATATCACTTTCTGTGACAATCGGACAAACTTTTGACAAGGAAGGGAGCGCTGAGTGCTTTTACCACTATCCTATCAGCTACTTTGAAAGCCTTCCCTATAGAACTTTAGTCTGTCATGGATAGCTGTTGTTTTTCATTGTCTGAGGCAACTGAGACACACTAAATGTGTACTGTACAACTGTAGCAAGAGAATAGTTTGAATAGATGATGCACATTATGCAGACCATATATCTCACTTCTAAATAACCATATGGTTTTTCAACCACGTGTATGAATACCCACTAAATGCAGTAGGCCTACCCCACCATAACCTCACCTATCATATCCTACCCATAGGACTAAAAAGGCTAACTCTAGGCCCAGTCCCATTGAGCCCAGGCCTCTCCTATGTTATCCCATGTCACCCCTCTCCTCCTTCCAGTTACAGCTTGCATCCACTTCAAGGCCATGGTACTTACCTACAGAGCAGCAAGAGGCACTGCCCTGCTTTACCTTCGGGCTATGCTCAAATCCTACACCCCAAACTGAGCACTCTGTCCTGGCACCCCCAATGGTAGAGCCAGCTTCCTCATGAAGCTAGGACAACAGAGTCCGTGCCCATCTTCCGAAAACATCTTCAAATGGTATCTTAAATAATCCCACAGTACCCCTCCTCGCACCCCCTTCTCACCCTCCCCTCACCCCCAGAATGTTATAAAAAACAAAGCATTTTGTGAACCAACAGTCGCACTTTACTTTTTTTACTAGTTCTGAATTTGCTGATTGCTACTTTATTGAGGAAAATATTTGTAGTTGTTGATGAATGCACTAACTCGCCCTGGATAACAGAGTCTGCTAAATGACTCAAATGTCAATGTAAATGTAGGCACTTCCTCTGAGCTAACTCTAGGGCCTTTCCCTGGGCTAACTCTAGGCCCAGTACCATATCTCCAGGGTAAAGAGACAGAGGACCACAGCAGAGCTATTAAAGACATGGAGAGAGTTTAATTAAACAATGCTAATTAACTGCTAATTAAAGGCTTTCCAATGAAAACAACCTGCTAATTACCTAGCTAGACTGGAGAAGAGAGAGAACGAACAGAGTACAATAACAGGAGAGGAGAGGAGAAAGAGGAGATAAGAGGAGAGAAGAGGGAAACCTAGTCATAGCAATTCCCCAGCATTAATGACCACACTTTATCTTACTCCTCCTGCTCTTCTTCCTGCCTGTGTCTTTCTCTATATGAAGGCGGAGATATAGAATAGAGAGAAGGAACCCTCCTGAATGTTGAGAGAAAAAGCTAACACGTTGGATTACAATATCCCTTTCTCTCTGTCTGTCTCTCTCGCTCTCTGTCTCTGTTCCTCTCTCTCTCTCTCTCTCTATGTCTGTCTCTCGCTCTCTGTCTCTGTTCCTCTCTCTCTCTCTCTCTCTATGTCTGTCTCTCTCGCTCTCTGTCTCTGTTCCTCTCTCTCTCTCTCTCTATGTCTGTCTCTCTCTCTCTCTCTCTCTCGCTCTCTATGTCTGTCTCTCTCGCTCTCTGTCTCTCTATGTCTGTCTCTCTCGCTCTCTGTCTCTGTTCCTCTCTCTCTCTCTCTCTCTATGTCTGTCTCTCTCGCTCTCTGTCTCTGTTCCTCTCTCTCTCTCTATGTCTGTCTCTCTCGCTCTCTGTCTCTGTTCCTCTCTCTCTCTCTCTCTCTATGTCTGTCTCTCTCGCTCTCTGTCTCTGTTCCTCTCTCTCTCTCTCTATGTCTGTCTCTCTCGCTCTCTGTCTCTGTTCCTCTCTCTCTCTCTCTATGTCTGTCTCTCTCGCTCTCTGTCTCTGTTCCTCTCTCTCTCTCTCTATGTCTGTCTCTCTCGCTCTCTGTCTCTGTTCCTCTCTCTCTCTCTCTATGTCTGTCTCTCTCGCTCTCTGTCTCTGTTCCTCTCTCTCTCTCTCTATGTCTGTCTCTCTCGCTCTCTGTCTCTGTTCCTCTCTCTCTCTCTCTATGTCTGTCTCTCTCGCTCTCTGTCTCTGTTCCTCTCTCTCTCTCTCTGTCTGTCTCTGTTCCTCTCTCTCTCTCTGTCCCTCTCTCTCTCTCTCACTCTCTCTCTGTTCCTCTCTCCCTTTCTCTCTATGTCTGTCTCTCTCTCTCTCTGTCCCTCTCTCTCTCTCTGTCTCTCTCTCTCTCCATGTCTGTCTGTCTCTCTCTCTCTCCATGTCTGTCTGTCTCTCTCTCTCTCCATGTCTGTCTGTCTCTCTCTCTCTCTCCATGTCTGTCTGTCTCTCTCTCTCTCTCCATCTCTCCCTTTCTCTCTCTCCATCTCTCCCTCTTTCTCTCTCCATGTCTGTCTGTCTCTCTCTCTCTCTCTCCATGTCTGTCTGTCTCTCTCTCTCTCTCTCTCCATGTCTGTCTGTCTCTCTCTCTCTCTCCATGTCTGTCTGTCTCTCTCTCTCTCTCCATGTCTGTCTGTCTCTCTCCATGTCTGTCTGTCTCTCTCTCTCTCTCTCCATGTCTGTCTGTCTCTCTCTCTCTCTCCATGTCTGTCTGTCTCTCTCTCTCTCTCCATGTCTGTTCCTCTCTCCATGTCTGTTCCTCTCTCCATGTCTGTTCCTCTCTCCATGTCTGTTCCTCTCTCCATGTCTGTTCCTCTCTCCATGTCTGTTCCTCTCTCTCTCTCTCTCTCTCTCTCTCTCTCTCTCTCTCTCTCTCTCTCTCTCTCTCTCTCTCTCTCTCTCTCTCTCTCTCTCTCTCTCACACTGTGAATAACAATTAAGTCTGTGTTCGAAAGCAGCCCTCTACGTGTGGACTATGACTCAGTGGGTTTTCACCCCCTTCACCCCCCGCCCACCCTGACAGGTATGTAGCCATGACGGGGTTCCCACCACAGCGAGAGCGCCCATGACCTGGCCGACAGGATCACTGCCACCGAGACACTGCATGTGTCACCAGGATCTGAGCACCGCAGCTGTGACGGGATACAGGCGAGAGAGAGAGCTGAGCTGAGCCCACACTCCGACAGAGATGGAGGGAGGCATGAGCGACACTAGGAATTATATAAGTGTGAAATCTCTACTGATAGACAAAAAGGGCCAGAGGCCTGCTAGCTAAGACAGATGGATAGGAGATGCCTGCAAGTGAGAGAGAGAGAGAGAGAGAGAGAGAGAGAGATGGGAAAACAAAAGCATAGGGAGACAGATTGGAATAGAAATGCTGGTGGTTGGACGTGGAGATGCTGATGGATGGCCAGATCGAGCCAGCAGGTGTGGAATATGGAACATGCACGGCTAGAGCCAGTGATGGAGTGGAGAGAGAGTGAGAGAGAGAGAGAGAGAGAGAGAGAGAGAGATAGATGGATAGATAGGGACGCCCTGGTACCGTTTCTCTTCCCTTTGATCCTTTCCTCGCCACTAAAGAGATTATCAGTTTCGCAGCGACGCCTCAGTCAAGTGGGGAACGGAAAACGCTTCACTCGTCTCTTTTTGCTCTTGAGCATTTCTCCTCAGAACTCCCTTTAACATCTAGTAGTGTAAAGGTTCTATACGGCTAATCTTAAGGGACAATGTTGCACGGATGATCCCTGTTTGTGGCGCTTTGTCACAATGGTGTACAGTACACAGGATGTAACAGTTTTCGTCGTCAGATGAGGAAAAGTAGTCGGACCAAAGCGCAGCGTGGTAAGTGTTCATGTTGGTTTATTGAACTGAACACTAATACAAAATAACAAGAGAATAAATTAAAGCGAAACAGTCCTGTAAGGTGCAAACACTAAACAGAAAATAACTACTCACAAAACCAATGTAGCAAAAAGCTACCTAAGTATGGTTCCCAATCAGAGACAACGATAGACAGCTGTCCCTGATTGAGAACCATACCCGGCCAAAACAAAGAAATACAAAACATAGAAAAATGACATAGAATGCCCACCCAAATCACACCCTGACCAAACCAAAAGAGACACATAAAAAGCTCTCTACGGTCAGGGCATGACACAGGCAGAACAGCTAACAGTTTCTTTGACTAACATACCTGCAAGCTTACTTACAGTATGTCACCAGGTAAAACTCAACTGGTACACATATACTGTATTTACAAATGTGTCCATCTCTCTCACAAAATCAAATAAAGCTGATGGTTAGTTTGAAGCGCTATAGCTAACAAGGCACTTCAAATGATGGAGTTTGTCTATCCTGGAGAATACTAATAGAGGTCTAATTTTCTTGTCATGAGAGGCAGAGTGAAGGATCTGGGGTGGAGGGAGGAAAGGAAGGAAGGAGGGGGACTATATGTAGTGGCTGGTAAAGATAGATCTCGCAGCAGGAAAAGCAAAAAACATTCTTCTCTCACTCCCCACACCAAGCAGAAGGGGACACATGCAAGCATGCATGCACATACACACACACAGAGAATAAATGAGAATGAACAGGCAATACATCATTCACAATTCAGTACAGAACGGAGATCCACCTAGAAGAGCCAGTACAACCTCTGGAGGAAGCTCTGGCTGCAAAACACACACTACTCTGTTGTCACGACGTGCCCCAGGGGGCCATGGCTTAACGGCTCCAACCTCCACACTTGGCCGTGACTGCAAAGCACTCTGGGAGGGGAAGGCTTAACCAGGAGGGTGGATCAATAGACCCCCTGCTGAGGGACAGGACTGGGGCTTCACACTCCACCAGAGCACCAGCTACACAGTGGAAAACACATCATAAATACACACACACACACACACACACACACACACACACACACACACACACACACACACACACACACACACACACACACACACACACACACACACACACACACACACACACACACACACACACATATGCACGCACAAGCACACACACACACACGCACGTACGCACGCACGCACACACACACAGGCCAGGATCAGAGTTTCACGGTCAACCAGCACACAAGGTACACATAAAACACACTACATACTGTAAACACACATAGTCTTGCGCAAGCCTTTGGAACACTTTTCTCCCCCTATGTGTAAGTACAGATAATAGTCCACTATGGTTAGAGAGAGTATTGAATCGAGGACACGAGATGGAAATGATATGGGTGTACATGAAGGCATTGAAAACGGAGGAGTTCAATCCCAAAATAAATCAATGTGAGGCCTATATAAATAAATGCATCCGTTCTGATTGAATTTTAAGTGTAAAATCTATAATTCTCTTTCTTGTTTGAACTAGACAGCGGCCAGGCATGAGCTGCATTAATGGCAGAGCAAATCCAGAGCCTTCTGTCGGCTGCTGTGCATTGCTCGAACCCTAATAATGGAATCGTATTGCGAGGCATACGAAGCTGCCGCTGCCCTAAATGCTGGCCTGCCGAGACCTCCATCTAAATGACATAGGTAGACAAAGACAATTTCATCTCTCTCTCTCTCAGGGTTTAGAAGCAAATGGCTCGCGTGATTAATTTTCTAATTTTTTTTCAAACCCGAATGACTCAAATGTAATGTTGTTCCAGGGGAATTGGTCCATGTGTGGAGCTACTAGTGATGAGTGATTAACCGAAAACAACTAATTGTCGTTGCACTCAATGTGCATTTCCTATAGAGATAAAATAGATCAAGCCTGAATGTGGTAATTAAATACAATGACCATAATCCATTGCGCGCCTGCTTAAACTGGTTTCGGTCTGTGCAGCGCAAGACATGGAGACTGAAAGAAGAGAGAGCGTGCAATCGAGAGAGATAGAAAGCAGTTGTTTTACCAGCCTGACAATACTTTTTTATTTTATTTAACCAGGCAAGTCAGTTAGGAACAAATTCTTACTTACAATGACGGCCTACCCCAGCAACACTGGGCCAATTGTGCACCAACCTATGGGACTCCCAATCACAGCTGGATGTGATACAACTCAGATTCAAACCAGGGGCTGTAGTGATGTCTTTTGCATTGAGATGCAGTGCCTTAGACCGCTGCGCCACTCGGGAACCCAATGATCTAAGTCAGTGGTGACCAACTGGTCTATCGCGATCAACTGGTTGATCTCCAAGCTATTCCTAGTCTATCACCCAACATTTCTGTAAAAAACCCAACGATAAAGTCTTGAGTTCCAATTTTTTCATTTCTTTCATGCTGTTGACGGTAGGTGCACTTAATTCAGCAGCCTAATGCTGGGAAGGCAAAGATTTCCCATTTTGAATCCATTTCATGTGCCTGAAGGAAGTTGAGTTGAGGGCTTGGAGGCGTCTGTTTCTCAAACTAGACACTCTAATGTACTTGTCCTCTTGCTCAGTTGTGCACCGGGGCCTCCCAGTCCTCTTTCTATTCTGGTTAAAGCCAGTTTGCACTGTTCTATGAAGGGAGTAATACACAGCATTGTACCAGATCTTCAGTTTCTTGGCAATTTCTTGCATGGAATAGCCTTAATTTCTCAGAACAAGAATAGACTGACGAGTTTCAGAAGAAAGTCCTTTGTTTCTAGCCATTTTGAACCTGTAATCTAACCCACAAATGCTGATGCTCCAGATACTCAATTGGTCTAAAGAAGGACAGTTGTATTGCTTATTTAAACAGAATAACAGTTTTCAGCTGTGCTAATGTCGGGTTCACCTTGGGGATATGATAGGGGCTGTACTAAATGTTTTATGTATTATTATAATTGATTATGCTTATGTTGTATTCATAGAAGGGGAGGGGTTATAAGACCCCTCCCTCCTTACATTTATTGGGTCCTATACTACAGATTAACAATATATATATTCATAATAATTTTTAATATTGTTCCACAGTCTTTTCTAGTCTCTGCCTCTTATAAAGAAACGGTCTGAGAGATGTGTGACTGTGAGACAGAACTCTGCAGGGGAGTGAGTGTAAGAGATAAGAGACTAGTCAGACATTCCACTATATATCAACTTGGAGAGTGGACATTTACTGCCGAGCCTTTAGATAACACTGAAACTCTTGTTTGTATAGTTGTGTAGGCATGGGTTTGGTCTCATGAGTAGAAGGTAATGACGTAGGCAGTGACATAAGATATATGACTGCAGGCATTATAAGACAACTCGAACCCTTTTCTATTTTGCAGAACTTACTCTGAAACATGCGTGCTATGTTCCTGTTGTCAGAACAAACCCCAACACTAACATAATTAGCCTTTTAAAATGCTAAACTTGGATTAGCTAACACAACGTGCCATTGGAACACAGGAGCGATGGTTGCTGATAATGGGCCTCTGTACTCCTATGTAGATATTCCTGTAACAGTATTCGTCGTTGGAAGAAGAGGAATCATCAGATCAAAATGCAGCGTGGTAAGTGTTCATGCTTGTTTTATTACAACTGAACACTACAACAAAAATAAACAAGAGAATACCCGAAACAGTCCTGTAAGTTGAAAACACTAAACAGAAAGTAACTACCCACAAAAACCCTGTGGGAAAAAGTGACCTAAGTATGGTTCCAAATCAAAGACAGCGATAGACAGCTGTCCCTGATTGAGAACCATACCCGGCCAAAACAAAGAAATACAAACACAAAGAAAAAGGAACATAGAATGCCCCCCCAAATCACACCCTGACCACACCAAAATAGACACATAAAAAGCTCTAAGGTCAGGGCGTGACAATTCCATAAAAATCAGTTGTTTCCAGCCACAGCCATTTACAACATTAACCATGTATTTCTGATACATTTTGTTATTGTAATGGACAAAAAAATATTTTCTGTCAAAAACAAGGACATTTCTTCGTGATCCCAAACGTTTGAACGGTAGTGTATACTGTGATAATTCTTTCATAATCTAACCGAAACCGAACCGACCTCAAAAGATACTAATCGCTCAGCACTAGGAGCTACTGCTTCTACAGCCCAGTTCTATACACCCTGGGGTGATCAAATGGATTTATAATCATTTGAATGTCACACCTCCAAATGAGCAACAATGGGGCGCTACGAAGCAATCTGTCAAAAAAAACACAAGTATTCCAGTTCAGGAGGTAGGGGGTGCACGTGCAGGCCTATGTGCCTGTGCGCACATAGTAATGACACATGCGTTCAGGTAGTGGAGGTCCATTGTTATCATGTAAAGAGCATATTTTTTGTGTGTTGCACTCAACAATGTCCAACAGCCATGCGGCTGGACAATGGATTGAGGTCAGACAATGAAAACACAGAGGGAAAAAAAACATTGAGAGATAGAATCAGCTTTTGGGAAAAAAAATATTCCCTCTTACACTCTCTGCATGAGATTTGGTCTCCCATGGCCTACAATAAGTCCATGTTACAGATTTATATGGTGCTGGTAGGGGATCATAATCCACTTGTCCTGAGGGGATAAGGTTAAGTACCAGGATTGGTCAGTCACACACCTATATACAGTAAACTACCTCTATAACCCTGCCCTCTATTGCATCCCTGGATCTAGGGACAAGCAAAGGGAGAGAAAGAGCCTGGCTGTGACAGCCGTCCATCCGGGATAGATAGACTAAGTTGGGGCTGGGGATCCTAAATGCACTCTTGTTCTGGTGCTGGTCCGTATTAAATACACATTGTTTAGATCAGGACAGACAGATTACACACAGACGCAATCCCCAGCTGACATCCACATAACATACACACATATTGCAGTGTCACGCCCTGACCTTAGAGATCCCTGTTTATTCTCTAGATTTTGGTTAGGTTAGAGTGTGACTAAGTTGGGTACTCTAGTTTTTGTATATCTATGTTTTTTTTTTGGCCTAGTATGGTTCCCAATCAAAGGCAGCTATTGTTGACTCTGATTGGGGATCATACTTAGGCAGCCCTTTTTCCCACCTTCAGTTGTGGGATCTTGTCTTTGTTTGGTTGCATGTATTTTTGCACGACGAAGCTTTTCGTTCGTTGTTTTGTTGCATGTCAGTGAGACTAACCTGGATAAAGTAATGTTGAAAATAATAATTTTATTGTTTGAGTCATCAGCTTGCCACTTTTCCCTTTTACTTCTAATGATACATTAGCACAGTCCAGCTAGTACATAATATTCTGAGAACCATATGTTTCTTAGAGCTTGGTTAGAGCGTGGTTGCCCTATGGTTATTTTTCATTATTTATTTACTCAGAACATTAAGAAAACTTTCCAGAAAAACCACAAGAAAACATTAGTAACGTTCAAAAAACATTCAAATGATATTTCAAATCTACATTCCGTTCTCAGCAGCAACAAAACTATCTCCTTAAGTGTGTTCAGGTGCGTTGGATGCACACGCTAATTGGCCACACCTGATCCTAGTGAGTGCTTGTTTCCTTTGAAATTGGGTCTGTTTGAATAGACTAAAATCAACAGCTTTATATGAGTTACAAAAAATCTCCATCCTGGTGGCGCAGTGGACTATTTCCATGGATAGAAAACCGAAGATCATAGGTTTGAATCTGTTTGCATGATTCATGCCTAAGCAAATTCATTTCCGTGTGTCCTATCTATGCTTGGAGTTCCAAACAGTTACCCTAAGCTAGCAGTGTTATTAAAAATCTTATTGAAACATGTTCTCAGATCGTTATTTCATTACATTCGAACCTATCATTTCCATTCGCAGAACCTTAATAAGACCTCAGAAACTTTCAGGGAACCATAGTAAATGTGAGTGAACAGCTTGAGTCGGTCTTATTTCAAAATTTGAAATCGTTTTTTTTTACATTGGATAAAAGTAGAGATTCAGAGCTAGAAAATTGTATATCATACACTACAGTTGAGGAACATTGGGAAAGTAATTCTGCTTTGAAAGTTGAACTTGTAACCTCACTTTTGATGAAATGGCCTTTGAATGTTTTGGTACAACTATTGGAGAGCACTTCTTTGTCTACACGCATTCAGCATAGTTCACAGCCTATTAAGTTATAGTTCACAGCCTATTAAGTTATAGTTCACAGCCTATTAAGTTATAGTTCACAGCCTATTAAGTTATAGCCCCACCTATCTCTTTAAGGGTTGATCCGAGCATTCTGTCCTAAGAACAGCAGTTAACCTGTTAAGGATGTCGAGAATCTAAGCAGCTTTTCGCAGCTTTTTGTTAAAAATCGCGCAACATTTCAGCGCCCTGCTGCTCATGCCAGGAATATAGTATATGCATATGATTAGTATGTGTGGATAGAAAACACTCAGACATTTATAAAACTGGTTAAATCACTGGTGTGACTATAACAGAACGTGCGTTTCATCGAAAAGTGCAAGAAAATCTGATCACTGAAAATGGAAATAAATATCCATGCGCCACTTCCAGGAATTGTTCAAGAAGAACCGAATTAAGCATCCAAGCTAAATAGCTAACATTGGCTAGCTTGTGAGCTACTTCCAGACAGAAATGAGAGATCCGCTCACTCTGACCATTTTACTTACCCTAGCAGAGCTGGTTAGGCTGTTTTTATGTTATCCAGAGCTTTGGTGACAGCAACTGTGCTGCTGGCAACAATTTACGCCTTTTTTTGCCAACGTTTACTGATAGCGGCCATATTCAACGGGTGTTAAGCATTTGTAAAATAGTCAGTTATTCTGCAAATTTAGCCGCTACGTCTATCAACAGCTTTCACAGTGATATCATGAACATTCTATTGAAATGGATACTTGCATAGTAGAGTCTTTTGTTAAGATATGTAGCTAGCTAAACAATGAACCATAATCCCAACTCATGACGTTACTACCCTGCATAAATCTGCAGGTTGCTAACCAACCAGGTTCAGTGTTAGCGAGCTAACATTAGGCTATAACTAGCAAAGCAAATGGCTCTGAAATACGAATAATATTATTACACAGATCATACCTGTAACATTGGCTAGCGAGCCAGCCAGCTAACATTACTTGCTACTTAACAGTACTCTTTAACTGTAAATAAATTACTTTCTGACTAAATTAGAAACGAGTAATATCTGAAAGTGTAGCTAGCTAGACTATCTTACCCGTATACTTCTCCCTCTCTCTCACGGATGCCATGGTTGCCCTTAGTATGAAGATGTAATCTGTTTTTTCTCCATCTCCTTAGCTATCATACTCTAATTCCACTGATTTCAAAACTCGGTCCTCCAGAAAGTGGAGAGGAACACTTATGAAGTTCTACTAGGCAATATATTTATATATAAAGCCACGTTAGACAGGATTACCTACGCATACTGACCAGCTCAAATAGACAGAAGCGTGCTACATGGCAGACCAATCCGAACTAATCTCTCAGCATGTCCAGCCCACTCATTATCTCAGCCAATCATGGCTAGCGGGAAGATTGCTGTCTTTTTCTGTGTCTAAACCAACTAGGCTCGTAATTTAACAATTTCCTTAGTATTTACTGATGGCATACAATTTTGTTATTAAGGCACATGTTCCAGAATACATTTCTGCCAAAAAAACACATTATGATAATAAAAGAAAACGTTCAAATGGCTCTCATATGAAGAATGACATTTGCCCGGTTTCCTGAAACGAGTCACAAATGTTCTCAGAACCTACCTGCAACCTAAAAAAATGTACGTACCCAGAACAGGTGAAATTTACACTTCCGTTCTCAGAATGTTTAGAAACGTTCCATTTTACCGGTCAGGAAACGTATGGCTTAATTCCCGGAACCAATGGGAAACCAAAACTTACGTCCCCACAACTTCCAAGGAACCAAATATGCTAGCTGGCTGGGCTATCTAGCAGTGATGCAGTGCCACTGTGTTCTGTTTATGTGCTCTCCTATCTGGGACGCTGTATGGCTTAGTATCGTAGCTCATCACAGCTCAGCCTAACGGGATCATAGATGCAGTGATATGATGGGAACAGATGGTTCTGTATCACACACATCCACTGTGGTGTCCCAAACAGGTCCAAAATAAACCCTAGAACAGGCCTAAACATCAAATGAGTCAGCCACCGAGGCATAGACTCAAATGCAGACATGAATTTTCTCTAAGTTTAGATCTTTGTTTCGATGCAGATGTATGTTATGTAATGCATACTTGCAAGTCTGTTTCCATCACTTTTCCATCACACACACTGATACACAGATACAAAGACACAGATGCATGCACACACGCATACACACATCCCACTGAGAAAAGTATAAGTCTAACACTATCTAGCGCTGTTTGTACCCATCTCCTCTGTTAGGACAGGCCACTGGGGAGATTTTAAAACAGCATACTACTGCTGACATAAATGCATGATTAAAAATTGTTCTGAGATCAGCGATGACATCCTGGGAGTGTTTTCCTTAACAACCTAATAGGCCATGATTCCATAAGCTGAGGGGTTGCACTGGCTCAGAGTGGAGTTGTCCCAGGCTGCATCCCAAATGACACCCTATTCCCTATTTAGTGCACTACTTTTGACCATGCAGGGCCCATAGGGCCACAAATGCTACAGACCAAAAGTCTCTGGTAAAAAGTAGTGCACTATGTAGGGAATAGGGTGCCATTTGGGACGTACAGTCAGTCTCCCCAGCAGAGTCTGACATGACATCTGCTACTGCAGCACTGATTATGACACCTGGTCAAACATAGACACGCTTGTTCTCTATCCATCATGAAGAAATAATTCCCATCATGCATCAGCAATATATTGTGTTATTCCTAAGGAGCCTCTTAAATGTCAACCCTGATTTGTTAATTATATTCTACTCTATCTACAGTATCCATCTCTTTCTCTCCATGTCTCTACTTTCCTTTCTCTTTATCTCTCTCTCTGTATCTGTCTCTCTGTCTCTCTCTCTGTAACTAGCTTTCCCCCTCCATCAGGAAGATCATTGGAGCCTGTGACAGAGGCTAAAGTTTACAGAGGAATAAACTGCTGTCATTAGTATGAAGCACCCTCATATCACACAGTAAAGAAGCCTCTCAAATTCACTGACCAATCCCGCATTACACAGCACAGACAGACACGCTTTAACACTGAAATCAAATGAAAGTCAGAAAAAATACAAATATAAATACTGTATTTATAAAGGAATTAAGATTAAATAAATATCTAGGCACTGGCCTGTTCCTCTATTAGCATAACATTTCAAAACACACCAGTGATAATCTTTTACTATGCTGAATATGAGCCCAGTAAACACACCACGGGGATCATGGTGGCCTTTTAGCTGTGATGTGAAATGAGTCTTTAGAGTCCAATAGGCAGCAGCCCTCACCCTGGGAAACAGAGAATAGGTCAAGCTGAAGCATCTCAGAGGAGAACTGAGATCATTTCAACATCTTAACCCCAAAGGGCGTATTACTATCATCATTATGGATATTTAGCACAGCGTAGTCGTTGCATCTGTGGAATAGGACTGGTCTGAAAAAGCATTTTGCTTTACAACTCCAACGGGTAGAAATTGGAGTCCCTGGTTCCATTAAAAGGGAGAATCTATGTGATTTTCTTTAGCCGTCTTCCCACAGACCTCTCACGGAGTGAGATAAGTAGAGATGAGTTGAGAGGCTCCTCAGCCCTGGCGGCCAGAGACCCAGACAGCCGCACGGAGCCAGCTAACGACATCCAGACATAAAGGGTGGGAAATAAGAGAAAAAGCACTCATTCTTTGAAAGCACTTCTGTTCCTAAGAGTCCACATCATCAGGCTTCAGACACAGAGCCAGAGAGATGGAGCTGGCATGGGCTAGCGCCAGAACCTGATCTGACCGGCCAAACAAAGCAACTAACGCAGGCCGACTCAGGCATCCTATTAGCCTTTGAGTGTAAATGTCAGCGTCTTTGCTGCCCTAGGCCAGCAGGCTATTCCCTCCCTTGCTCCCTAGAGACAAACAATATAAAAACATAAATGGAGATGGGGGAAATGAGTCAAATGCCAGCTGTGACTATTAAAAAATGGAAAAAGGCATTTGTCCTTTTTTCTCTCCAAGCGGTTTCTCTCTGGCTGATACTGGAACTTACTCATTCCAGCAGAGATCACAAAAGGTGTTGATGTGAAAAGGGCCAATAGACGTTAATATGTTTTTCTCCAAAAGGTGAAGGAAATGTTTCTATCAGGGATAATAACCAGGATCAAAGGCTAGTAAAGTCCAGGTTGCTGCTTCACAGGAGCAACGGACAAAGATAGAAATACATTTCTAGAAAGTACAGTAGGTTTTTAAAAGTTTTGAGACATTTTGTTTGCAGCACTTATAAGTGGAGGGAGAGAGGTTGTGTGATCTAAAATATTTGACTGCAGCTTGAATCCCACAGTAAATACTTCTCTTTGCTACTGGACTCTAGTGGGTTTGAAGTGTTTGGTGCTTCATATACAGACCATTTAGGATGTGATACGATACAGAGACGCAGGAAGCTGGTCTGTGTTTTTGTGTTTGATATCTGCATAAAGTGTGTTCGGTGAGTCATCTCTGGTATGTGTTCGGTAGATTTAGTCGTCTAGTGTGTGTGTGTATGCGCGTGTGTGTGTTTCAGTGAGAGTGTGTTAGATGAGGGTGTATTTGGTGCAAGTCTGTTAGGTAAGTTGTGTGTTTCTTGTAGATGTTGCAGCCCCGGGCCCTGCGATTCCCCAATGCTCCATGTAACATTTCTCAATAAAGGCCACAGGAAACATTACCATCACCACAAGGATATACCCCTCTCTCCTTCCATCACCAGAACATCCCTTCTCCCCCAAACATCATTCAGGTCAAACCCTCACTCCTCTGCAGACATCTCTAGATCATTTTAGTGGCCAAAATGAATCATTTGTAAAATCCAAACCCAATAACAAAGAGAGGCCACAGTGCGTCTATTAGGGAAGATTGGACCTCCAACCTGGACATGGGATCATATCTACAAGGCAGACCCAAAACAACACGTTCGCCGCAGGAGAGGCTGACGGAGCAGCCTACTGAGCACACCATCCATTAGGCGAGCACACCATCCACCGCTTCCAAGCATATTACTCGCCAATGTCCAATCTCTAGACAACAAGGTGGATGAAATAGGGATATGTTGTCAGAGTCGGTACAGCCACCCGGTTTCTTCATGCATCGCCCCGACAGAAACAAACATCTCTCTGGTAAGAAGAAGGGCGGGGGTGTATGCCTTATGATTAACAACTAATGGTGTAATCAATCAGAACATACAGGAATTCCTTACAATCAAATGCCGACAGCATTAGCTACCGAGAGTATTCTCTTCGATTATAGTCATAGCCGTGTATATCCCCCCTAAGCAGATACCTCGGTGGCCCTGAAATAACTTCATTGGACTTATTGGAAACTGTAAACGATATAAACCGATGCTGATATTGTAGCTGGGGGATTTTAACGAAGCTAATCTGAGAACAAGGCTTCCTACATTATATCGTCATATCAAGTGCGGGACACGAACTGGTAGCATTCATTGCTACTCTAAATTCCGCGATGCATACAAAGCCCTCCCTTTGGCAAATCTGACCATGACCCCATTTTGTTGCTCCCAGCCTATAGATAGAAACGAAAACAGGAAACGCCCGTGCTCAAGTCTATCCAACGCTGGTCTGACCAATCGGATTCCACGCTTCAAGATTGCTTCGATCACGTGGACTGGGATATGTTCTGGGTAGCCTCAGACAACAAAATGGATGTTTTCATTTTCATACCCAAACCACGTTCATGCGACCGAAGTTGCCCCTCTTTTAAGTACGAGCTTTGTGTCTTCATGCTCTGTGTCACGTTCACTCTCTTCCATGTCTGTTTGTGTTGCAAATCGCTTCCACACGGCATGACACAAAGCGTCGTCCAATTGACGAAAAATAACACCGGAAAGGCCCCCCAAAGAAATGCCACCCCGCCCCATGACTGACCCACCGCCAAACCGGTCAGACTGGAGGATGTTGCAGGCAGCAGAACGTTCTCCACGGCGTCTCCAGACTCTGTCATGTCTGTCACATGTGTTCAGTGTGAACCTGCTTTCATCTGTGAAGAGCACAGGGCAGCAGTGGCGAATTTGCCAATCTTGGTGTTCTCTGGCAAAGGCCAAACATCCTGCACGGCGTTGGGCTGTAAGCACAACCCCCACCTGTGGACGTCGGGCCCTCATACCACCCTCATGGAGTCTGTTTCTGACCATTTGAGCAGACACATGCACATTTGTGGCCTGCTGGAGGTCATTTTGCAGGGCTCTGGCAGTGCTCCTCCTGCTCCTCCTTGCACAAAGGCGGAGGTAGCGGTCCTGCTGCTGGGTTGTTGCCCTCCTACGGCCTCCTCCACGTCTCCTGATGTACTGGCCTGTCTCCTGGTAGCGCCTCCATGCTCTGGACACTACGCTGACAGACACAGCAAACCTTCTTGCCACAGCTCGCATTGATGTGCCATCCTGGATGAGCTGCAGAAGAAGTGTGATTGACTTGGAGTTATATTGTGTTGTTTAAGTGTTAATTTTTTTGAACAGTGTATATATTGTCATATCGCCCAGCTATTCCCACAAGGCAATCAAACAAGGAAAGCGTCAGTATAGAGACAAAGTAGAGGCGCAATTCAACGGCTCAAACACGAGACGCATGTGGCAGAGTCTACAGTCAATCACAGATTACAAAAAGAAAACTAACCCCGTCGCGGACATCGACGTCTTGCTCCCAGACAAACTTAACCTCTTTGCTCGCATTGAGTACAATACAGTGCCACTGACATGGCCTGCTACCAAAGCCTGTGGGCTATCTTTCACTGTGGGAAACGTGAGTAAAACATTTAAATGTGTTAACCCTCGCAAGGCTGCCAGCCCAGACAACATCCCTAGCCGGGTCCTCAGAGCATGCGAGAGACCAGCTGGCTGGTGTGTTTACGGACATATTCCGTAATAAATCCCTTCAAGATGGCCACCACTGTTCCTGTTCCCAAGAAAGCTAAGGTAACTGAACTAAATGACTATCGCCCCGTAGCACTCACTTCCGTCATCATGAAATGCTTTGAGAGACTAGTCAAGGATCATATCACCTCCACCCTACCTGATACCGTACACCCACTCCAACTTGCTTACCGCCCCAATAGGTCCACAAACAACGCAATCACCATCACACTGCACACTGCCCTATTCCATCTGGACAAGAGGAATACCTATGTAAGAATGTTGTTCATTGACTACAGCTCAGCATTTAACACCATAGTATCCTCGACCCTGCCCTTTGCGATTGGGTACTGGACTTTGACGGGTCACACCCAGGTGGTGAGGGTAGGAAACAAGATCTCCACCCCGATGATTCTCAACACTGGGGCCCCACAAGGGTGCATTCTCAGCCCTCTCTTGTGCTCCCTGTCCACCTATGACTGCATGGCCATGCACAATCTTCAAGTTTGCAGACGACACTACAGTGGTAGGCTTGATTACCAACGACAGGGAGGAGGTCAGGGCCCTCGGAGTATGGTGTCAAGAAAATAACCTCTCACTTAACGTCAACAAAACAAAGGAGATGATCGTGGACTTCAGGAAACAGCAGACGGAGCATCCCCCCATCCACATCGACGGGGCAGTAGTGGAGAAGGTGGAAAGTTTTATGTTCCTTGGCGTACACATCACTGACAAACTGAAATGGTCCAACCTCACAGAAAGCGTGGTGAAGAAAGCGCAACAGCACCTCTTCAACCTCAGGAGGCTGAAGAAATTTGTCTTGTCACCTAAAACACTCACAAACTTTTACAGAAGCACAATCGAGAGGATTGTAAACATACAGAGAGACAGACAGAGAGACAGAGACAGGAGAGAGAGACAGATAGACAGTTAGACAAAGAGAGAGAGACAGACAGACAGACGTGTCATGACACAGCAACAGCTGAAGGGGTCTGGGAGAGGCCTGGAGGAATGTTACCACAGCATTAGGGAGGATATGGTCGCTACGGTGACTCAAACCTCCCCCTAGCTCAGTCAGCGCCAATTGGAAAGTGGGTGAAAAGAGTTCGGAGTGGATCTAGCTACAGTACCTCTACACATCTGCTCCAAATACCCCACCTAAAGAATCCCATCCCCATTCCAGATCCCACACAGCAATTAGCTAAGCCAGGCCTCTGCTAGCTAAATATAACCCAGACTCTCACTATGGTCCCTGTTCACCAAAGCACACGCCAGACAACTATACCCTCACCACCACTGAGGTCTGAGGTTATAGTGCTCATGTCACATGGGTTTCTGCAATGCTGTGTGAATGTTGCACGCTCAGGGGTTTGGGTTCAGCTGGCATCGTCCCATGAATCTCCAGTGTGGTTTGAGCCTAAACAGAGTTAATGATAACATTTCCCCTCAGAAAAGGAAAGACAGACAATATTGTGTGAGGAGTAGCTACACATTGCCCAAGGAACGGTGTCTGCGTTTAGTGTGGGATGCCATTTCAGTTGATAACAGCCGAAACAGAGCCAACACCGTGCTTGAGTTGGAGACATTGGAAATATGTTAGCTGCTTGTGCCATTATCAATCCACTTAGAGTCAACTCAGAGATATTATCGGTTTGAAATGACAGACATGTCATGCTGTAACTAACTATAAGTGTAATGTTATAAATTAAATGCAGAAAATGTTACAACAAGTTACAACGACATTCCAATTACCTGTGGTAGATCTGAAAAGCTTGTGGAAAAGACAATGCACACACACACACACATATACACACACATTGGGAACATACAAACAAGCACTGAATAAAAAATGCAAAGGCTCGTTCAGCAGTGGTTGCAGTGTCGCAGGGGAATTGACACAATAGTTGACTTACATGTAGTGAGAGAAAATGAGTTCAGGTTCACTGACTTCTACAGAGGCAGTGAAGCACTGTAATTACCATGACTGAGACAGGAGAGAGGGTAGGAGAACACACACACACAAACTCACACAATGACACACACACACACACACACACAATGACACACATACACAATGACACACACAATGACACACCCACACACACACACACACACAATGACACACACTCACACAAAATAACACATTCAGTGACACACAATGACACACACACAATGACAAACACACAATGACAAACACACACACACACAACGACACACACGCAATGACACACACACACAATGACACAAACACACATAGGATGACACACACAACGACACACATAGGATGACACACAAACACAATGAAACACACACACAACGACGACACACACACAATGACACTCACACACACACACAATGATACACACACACAATGATACACACACACACACACACACACACACACACACACACACACACACACACACACACACACACACACACAATGACACACACACACACACAATGACACACAATGACACACACACACAATGACACACACACACACACAATGACACACACACACAATGACACACACACACAATGACACACACACACAATGACACACACACAATGACTCACACACACACACACACACAATGACACACACACAATGACACACAAAATGATACACACAATGACACACACACACAAAATGATACACACACAGTCCTGAAATCCTTCCAGAGTGAGGTATATTCTTTGTTATCACAGAAAACAGCAGGGAGTCAGAGAAAGAGGGCGAGAACGAGAAAGTGAGTCTATTGTTTTGCAGTACATGAAAGTATAGTGGTGGTGGCAAGTGGGAGAGATTGATTCAGGCCTACAGTATGAAGAGAGAGAAGTAGAGGGCAACAGCAGAGAAATAAAAACCAAAAGATATAGAGGACTAAAGATCCCCAAAACAATCTGTCCTTCTGCAGCATTGTTCCGTCAAAGCCAGATAAGTTAAGAAGCACTGCAGTGAGTAAAGAGAGGAGAGAAAAGAGAAAGTCTCCACTTGAGAAGGAGGGAGGAGAGGTGGAGAGCAGAGGGGATGGGGTGATAGTGAAAGGTTGTGGAAGAGAGAGATGCATCATGGGGTCTGTATGTGTGGTGCCCTGGTAGAGAGGAGCAGGCATCTGCTTTAAGTGCTTTTAACCCCTCTCTCCATCCAAAGAGAGGGGGGGGGGGCAGAAATATAGGTGATGGAGTTGCTGAATGAGTGGAAACTTATATAGTTCCCCTTGGTCCATTTGATAATGACATGAAAAGGATATGCTCATAATTGAAACATTTAATCAGATAGCAATAATATAATATATTCAACCTCTTTGTCTTCCTATGAAGGTCATCCGTCTACGGCTGCTATAATTCATGAAGAACAATCTAAGTGACTAACAAACCAGGTTTTCAACCTTTATACGCGAGTAAAGTGGATAAAAAAATGTCTTGACAGGACATTTTTCTGTAAACTTTCCAATTGTCGACAGAACAAATTACGCTTGACAAGATGGGATCTTTTTTGTGTCAGTAAAATTAATAATGTGAGAAATCACACGAGTCACGCGAAAATGTGGTGTGGCCCACCCACTACGACTCGGGGAAGCATACAGTTTATTGGGCTACAGATGAAATAAGTTATGATGAACTTCACAGGGTGGAGATGAGGTTAATGCTCTTATTCTGGTGTCATCAAATCACCTGTGCCACTTACAGCAGGTGTACATCTTGCTTACAAGCCCTGAACCAACAACGCTTTAAAAAAGTTAAAAATACATTTTAAAAAATCAGTTTTAAGTCAAAAATAGATAAGTACAACATAGAAAATAGAAAATAAAAGTAACAAATACTTAAACAGCAGCAGTAAAATAACAAGCAAGGCTATATAAAGGGGTACTGATACATAGTCAATGTGCCGGGGCAACGGTTAGTCGAGGTAATTGAAGTAATATAAACTCAGCAAAAAAACGCGAATACGACCATTACCCCTGGTGAGACAAAACCGCGACTAGTCAGTGAAGAGCACTTTTTGCCAGTCCTGTCCGGTCCAGCGACGGTGGGTTTGTGCCCATGGACGACGTTGTTGCAGGTGATGTCTGGTGAGGACCTGCCTTACAACAGGCCTACAAGCACTCAGTCCAGCTTCTCTCAGCCTATTGTGGACAGTCTGAGTACTGATGGAGGTATTGTGCGTTCCTGGTGTAACTTGGGCAGTTGTTGCCATTTCACAAGTGCATGTTCATTAATTGTTTATGGTTCATTGAACAAGGATGGGAAACAGTGTTTAAACCCTTTAAAATGAAGATCTGTGAAGTTATTTGGATTTTTACAAATTATCTTTGAAAGACAGGGTCCTGAAAAAGGGACGTTTCTTTTTTTTCTGAGTTTATGTAGGTAGAGTAAGACTAGGCCTCAATACTGCCCCCTTTGGAGGAAGTGCGTGCCCATAGTAAACTGAAAATATTTTTTCCCAAAATTGCTAATATATGCATATAATAATTATTATTGAATAGAAAACACTCTAATGTTTCTAAAACCGTTTAAATTATGTCTGTATGTAAAGCAGAACTCTCAGGGCAGCCTTTCTCCCAAACTATCTCTTGTCAAGAGAAAAGTTGAGTCAACTTTGACGTCATCGCCCCCACCCTTCCCAGGCAGCTACCGATCTGGGAACAGTATGTATGTGTTCAGCACGATGCCTGCTTTCAAATGACGCGTTCATTGTGAGAATCCCGCGAGCCCTCGTCGTTTGGCGGGCGAAAATGTTCGGGTCACTTTCAAATACATGCACTCTATTGCGCGCGGCCGATTTGGGGCACCGTCTTTTCCAAGAAACACCAATTGAAGGCGGTTTGTCTGTTCGCGCTGATCATTGTTTTACATGTTAAAAACATCATAAAGCTAGATTCTGCACATAGTTTGACCAGTTTAGTCGACATATAATATGTAAATTTGAAGTTTTGATGCGCAAGAGTGCGGGACCAGAAGTCATTTTGGGTGCATTTCAGCTGAAGCTGTTAGCATATGCTAATACAGAGACACACAACGTGAAACCAAACGATGTATTGGGTAAGTATGACTCCTTCTACGTCTTCTGATTGAAGAACATCAAAGGTAAGGGAATATTTATGTGGTTATTTTGGGTTTCTGTGGATTCCAAACGTAGAGGAGACATACTGCTAATATCTGAGCGCTGTCTCATTGTATAGCCAGTGAACGAATTCTGTAACGTTAAAAATAAATGTAATACAGCGGTTGCATTAAGAAGAAGTGTATCTTTGTAACTATATGTAGAACATGTATATTTAGTCATGTTTATTGCTTGTTATCTGACGTTATCTGTCGGAGCTATCATCATTTCTCCGGACATTTGAGTAGCATTTTTTGAAATGTCGCCATTGTAAACAGAGATTTATGGATATAAATTACATATTATTGAAAAAAAAAATGTATTGTGTAACATGTACTATTACTGTCATCTGATGAAGATTTTCAAAAGGTTAGTGAATGATTTATTTTTTAATCCTGCTTTTATAATTTTATATTTTCTGGGACAAAATGGCTGCCTCTCGTCTTTTGTTTCGGTGGTGGTCTAATATAAATATGTGCTATGTTTTCGCCGTAAAACATTTTAGAAATCTGACTTGCTGGCTAGATGAACAAGGTGTTTATCTTTCATTTGAGCTATTGGACTTGTTAATGTGTGGAGGTTAAATATTTCAAAGAATATTGTTTTGCATTTTGCGTTATGGTAATGAGCTTGAGCCGTAGTCACGATCCCGGATCCGGGATGGGTCGCCGCAAGAAGTTAAAGTGACTATGCATAGACTATAAACAGAGAGTAGCAGCAGCGTAAAAGAAGGATATGGGTAGCCATTTGATTAGCTGTTTTGGAGTCTTATGGATTGGGGGTAGAAGCTGTGAAGAAGTCTTTTGGACCTGGACTTGGCGCTCCAGTACCGTTTGCCGTGCGGTAGCAGAGAGAACAGTCTATGACTAGGGTGTCTGGAGTCTGACAATTATTTAGGGCCTTCCTCTGACACTGCCTAATATAGAGGTCCTGGATGGCAGGAAGCTTGGCCCCAGTAAAGTGGTGATCCTAACTTTTACCAGGATTAAATGTCAGGAATTGTGAAAAACTGAGTTTAAATGTATTTGGCTAAGGTGTATGTAAACCTCAGACTTCAACTGTATATTATTCACAAAGTTTCAGGTTGTTGTAATACAGTTACCTCCCAGGCGCTCGGATCTAAATTAAAGTTCAATATTCAGTAAATGTTTCCCGAGCGGCCTGAGGGTATTATCTGATCCGTCCAATCTAACAGTGAGATCCCACTGCAAACAGCTGAGGAGGTACATCATTTGTCCATAGTTTGCTTTTAATTTCCTGAAAGCGGTGGTTTTCTCTCTTCAAACATCTCACTGTAACTCAATATCATACAGGAGAGCCACAGGCCTGGAGCTTTCACTGCACTGTCCACACCATCTACCACTATCCTACAGAATGAAGGTCCATACACACACACACACACACACACACACACACACACACACACACACACACACACACACACACACACACACACACACACACACACACACACACACACACACACACACACACACACACACACACACACACACACACACACACACACACACACACACACTTGCTCTTTGTTAGACTGTAAAATAATAATATCCCACCCAGCTCACTCTAAAAAAGGAGAGTGGAAGAGAGCGGCCTGTCCTTCAACGTATCATCTATCTCTATTTCTGTCCACTGGGTGCCCTGGTCCACTCAGCACTTCTTCTTCTGATAGGATCCCTGTGGAGCAGCAGCCCTGGACGGAGGAGGAGTGCTGATACCCCTGGCAGAGGGCGACTATGGTGTACATATGGTGTACATTGTAGGACACCCTTGGCCTCAAACCTCATTGACTTAAGAATAGATGAGGCTTTGAGGTGACCTAAAATATATGCCATATGCTGGACCTCACATCCCTATCCTGGCTGGATGTCCTTTGGGTGGTGGAGAATTCTTGATACACACGTGAAACTGTTGAGAGTTAAAAGCCCAGCGGCGTTATAGTTCTTGACATAAACCGGTGTGCACCTACTACCATACTCTGTTCAAAGCACTTAAATATTTTGTCTTGCCCATTCACCCTCTGAATGGCACACATAGACAATCCATGTCTCAATCCATGTCTCAATCCATGTCTCAATCCATGTCACAATCCATGTCACAATCCATGTCACAATCCATGTCTCAATCCATGTCTCAATCCATGTCACAATCCATGTCTCAATCCATGTCACAATCCATGTCTCAATCCATGTCACAATCCATGTCACAATCCATGTCTCAATCCATGTCACAATCCATGTCACAATCCATGTCACAATCCATGTCTCAATCCATGTCTCAATCCATGTCACAATCCATGTCTCAATCCATGTCTCAATCCATGTCTCAATCCATGTCACAATCCATGTCTCAATCCATGTATCCATGTCTCAATCCATGTCTCAATCCATGTCACAATCCATGTCTCAATCCATGTCTCAATCCATGTATCCATGTCACAATCCATGTCTCAATCCATGTCACAATCCATGTCTCAATCCATGTCTCAATCCATGTATCCAT
>NC_068447.1:26454357-26636857 GCF_023373465.1 Oncorhynchus keta
CTTGTATCATCATATGACGCTGTACTTACTATAAGGCCAGACACCTTTGGTCATTCATAGCACATACATAAAGGATTATGTAAACACTAATATATTAACACTTAGGGAATTATCACTAACAGCTAAAACAAGTCAACATTAAAGACATGTTTAAACCATACAACAACCCTTTTATCTGTACATTTTTTTAAACAAATACATGCCGTTTCAAAAAGTCCAGCAATGAAATTGGTTCTTGCCTCTCTTCCTGCTGCAGGTACTGAATGTTGGTTCCACCCTTAAAAGTAACATCAAAGAAAGTTAGCAGATTGTTAGGAAATGCCTTTGTTACACCATCTGGATAAGGGCATTTCTGTACTGCACCAGAAACTCTAAATGGAAAGATGGAAAACTCCATTCAATTCATAATATTATATTCCTCTTTCATTTACAAATCTCATGATGTGACTATGAGACATGGTTGTATCTAGGGGATATGTATTTAGCTGAACCTGCTAGCTAGCAACATTTCATCTTCACACAATTGCTTTGAAGTCACCAAAATTATTTGAAATAATGATTGAGGTAACTACATTGTGTAATCTAACTCAACACTTACAGTTGAAGTCGGACGTTTACATACACTTAGTTTGGAGTCATTAAAACTTGTTTTTCAACCACTGCACAAATTTCTTGTTAACAAACTATAGTTTTGGCAAGTCGGTTTGTGAATGACACGTCATTTTTCCAACAAATGTTTACAGACAGATTATTTCACTTGTGATTCACTGTATCACAATTCCAGTGGGTCAGAGGTTTACATACACTAAGTTGACTGTGCCTTTAAACAGCTTGGAAAATTCCAGAAAATGATGGCATGGCTTTAGAAGCTTCTGATAGTCTATTGAAGGTGTACCTGTGGATGTATTTCAAGGCCTACCTTCAAACTCAGTGCCTCTTTGCTTGACATCATGGGAAAATCAAAAGAAATCAGCCAAGACCTCACAAAAACAATTGTAGGCCTCCACAAGTCTGGTTCATCCTTGGGAGCAATTTCCAAATGCCTGAAGGTACCATGGTCATCTGTACAAACAATAGTATGCAAGTATAAACACCATGGGACCACGCAGCCGTCATACCGCTCAGGAAGGAGACACATTCTGTCTCCTTGAGATTAACCTACTTTGGTGCGAAAAGTGCAAATCAATCCCAGAACAACAGCAAAGGACTTTGTGAAGATGCTGGATGAAACAGGTACAAAAGTATCTATATCCATAGTAAAACGAGTCCTATAATCGACATAACCTGAAAGGCCGCTCAGCAAGGAAGAAGCCACTGCTCCAAAACCATAATAAAAGCCAGACAGTTTGCAACTGCACATGGGGACAAAGATTGTACTTTTTGGAGAAATGTCCTCTGGTCTGATGAAACAAAAATAGAACTGTTTGGCCATAATGACCATCGTTATGTTTGTAGGAAAAATGGAAACCATCCCAACCGTGAAGCACGGGGTTGAAACATCATGTTGTGGGGGTGCTTTGCTGCAGGAGGGACTAGTGCACCTCACAAAATAGATGGTGTCATGAGAAGGAAAATTATGTGGATATATTGAAGCAACATCTCAAGACATAGAACATTTGTGGGGAGAACTGAAAAAGCATGTGCGAGCAAGGAGATCTACAAATCTGACTCAGTTACACCAAAGGAATGGGCCAAAATTCACCCAAATTATTGTGGAAGGCTACCCGAAACATTTGACCCAAGTTAAACAATTTAAAGGCAATGCTACCAAATACTAATTGAGGGTTTGTAAACTTCTGACCCACTGGGAATGTGATGAAAGAAATAAAAGCTGAAATAAATCATTCTCTCTACTATTATTCTGACATTTCACAATCTTAAAATAGAGTGGTGATCCTAACTGACCTAAGACAGGGGATTTTTAGTAGGATTAAATGTCAGGAATTGTGAAAAACTGAGTTTAAATGTATTTGGCTAAGGTGTATGTAAACATCCGACTTGAACTGTACCTACTACAAACTAATTTAAATTACAATAAATAAAGCTTAACTTACTTGTTTCGCTGCCCAGTGGCAGCACAAGTGGGGCCTTTGATTGGCGAACTCATCACATGATCAGTATCTCGTCAGAAACACACAAAAATGTACTTCTGGGTCACGGAATGACAGACATGTTCTAAATAGAAGACCTCCACACAATAGTAGAAAAGTGTCAATAACCGTGATATGAATATGAAAAAAGAATTGTCTACACATGAATGATTCCTATTTGTTCATATTTAAGTGACATTTGCACTATACTTGGGTTTTAAAACATGTTCCAAGGTCAAATAAATGCCCCCTATGCGAATCACTGTATATGGAATACAGATTGGGTTAAATCAAGAACTATTCTGGGATCAGCAGTAACTATTGTAGGGAATACTGAGTAGGGTCTGTAGAATGTAAATATTGTGTCATTGCATGGGTCTCTGAATAATAGGGAGTGTTGCTGTTGCTGGCCTTTTACTCCACCCATTCCATTGGTTGCCGAATCACATCACTTGCGCTTACCACACTACAGAAAATACGCTAACCAAACAACAGTGCAGCTCACTGAATTAATGGGAAACTACACTCAAAAATCAAACAGAAGGAAGCATTTTTTGCTGTACTATAAAGTGTGTCATCCTTCAGCACAGCATTTTGGGGGAAGTTGAGGTCAGGTCCAATATTAGTTATGCACCCAAGAGGGAAATAGGTTGGGCCATCCTAGAAGTGTTTTAGTGAAATATAATATTATATATACAATTTTGCAGACACTTTTATCTAACGCGACTTACAGTCATGCGTGAATACATTTTTACGTATGGGTGGTCCAGGGAATTAAACCCAATATCCTGGCCTTGCAATGCTCTACCAACATACATGACAGGGTTCTAAATGCTTTGTGAAGCCTCAATTTAATATGATTTATAAGGCCTTTATTAAGGGGAGCTTATGCCACCCTTTATAAAGCACAGGTTTATGTCATATTTGACATAGTGGGTTATGAAACATTTGACATTGGTGGTTATGTCACACAAGTATGCCACATTTATGAACCCTTTATAAAGCATGATATAAGATTATAGATGCTTTGAAACACATTTATGTAGTGTTTATGAAGGCTTTATAAGCTGAACGTCATTTAAAGAGGGACCGTATTTTTAAGCTTTGAGACAATTGAGACATTGATTGTGTATGAGTGCCATTCAGAGGGTGAATGGGCAAGACAAAAGATTTAAATGCCTTTGAACTGGGTATGGTAGTAGGTGCCAGGTGCACCGGCAAGAACTGCAGCGCGTGTATCAAGTGTGTATCAAGAATGGTCCACCAACCAAAGGACATCCAGCCAACTTGACACAACTGAGTCAATATGGGCCAACATCCCCGTGGAACACTTTTGACACCTTATAGAGTCCATGCCCTGACGAATTGAGGCTGTTCTGAGGGCAAAAGGTGCACCTAAATATTAGGAAGGTGTCTTTAATGTTTTGTACACTCAGTGTATATTCCCAGCATATACAATGCATTCGGAAAGTATTCAGACCCCTTGACTTATTCCACATTTTGTTACGTTACAGCCTTATTCTAAAATGTATTAAATAAATATAAATCCCAATCTACACACTTACCCTATAATGACAAAGCGAAATATGTTACAAATAAAAAACAGAAATACTTTATTTACTCAGGAGCTCAGACTGGAGTGAAGTTTCACCTTCCTACAGGACAACGACCCTAAGCACACAGCCAAGACAACACAGGAGTGGCTTCGGGATAAGTCTCTGAATGTCCGTGTGTGGCCCAGCCAGAGCCCAGACTTGAACCAGATCAAACATCTCTGGAGAGACCTGAAAATAGCTGTGCAATGACACTCCCCATCCAACCTGACAGAGCTTGAGAGGATCTGCAGAGAAGAATGGGAGAAACTCCCCAAATACAGGTGTGCCAAGCTTGTAGCGTCATACCCAAGAAGACTTGAGGCTGTAATCACTGTGTCTGTCTGTCTTTACTTTCATTAAATGAAGACTTTTCGTTTTTATCAAAGATTCTCTGTAATTAGTATTACTCGATTAAACAGATTCATCATGTAACTGTAATTAACTAGGAAGTCAGGGCACAGAAATGCATAAACAAACAAACAAGGTAAATATGGTTACAAGAAATGATAGGGCTAAACCGGCATCGCGGCTTTGTGGACAAAAGGGGGAGTCAGTTGAGAAGTCACTACAGAGTGATAATTATAACAATTGAAATGCTAATCCTTTGCACATGATCGCTCACTCATTCGGGAACAAATGCAATCAATCAATATATTTACGCTCAGTGTGTCGTCTTGATCGCTGTTGAAAAGTTTGTTTCTGTTGGAGAGTTTCGTCCTCTCTCTCTCTCTCTCTCTCTCTCTCTCTGTGTGTCTTGGTGAGAGGGGATTGTTCAGAGTGACATGAATTGTTTTTTTTATAGAATGGATGTTTCGGTGGTTGTCGTTCTTCGCGTTCAATGATACGGAATTCCTAGCTGCAGACTAGTAATTAATATCAACGGGGTACTCAGGCCGGTATGGTCGTAAGCGAGAAGCTTAAATCTCTTTGTGCACTCTATAAAGTCAAAGTGAGTCTGATTAACAGCTGTTGCATGTTCACCATTTAGATAAGCATATTTGTGTCACTCAAAAAGTGGAAGAAATTGCATATACTGTAGCCATAATTTGTAGCACAGATTGTTGGATGAAATACAAACTAACCTTGCTTACTTATTTCAAAGCGAGGGCACATATTTCAGCCTTGTGGGAAAAAACGGACAAAGAGTTGAAATTCCACAAGGCAGTTACAGCACCTGGTATTCCCAGGCGGTCTCCCATCCAAGTACTAACCAGGCCCAACCCTGCTTAGCTTTCGAGATCAGATGAGATCAGGCGTACTCAGGCCGGTATGGTCGTAGTCTTATTCTGTCGGTATCGATAGTCTAAGAGTTTAACCATGTGGTATGGTTAAAAGACTCCGCAATGGTCAACAACCTTTGTCTCCTCCTAATGGAGAAAAACATGGTCTGGTGATAATTTCTCAATGTTGGGTTTTATTCGGAATTGCAGAAAAGGGCTGTCCCAGGACGCCTGACCCTAACTGGGCTCAGGGGCGGTCCTCTGATTTAGTTAAACTCAAAAGGGAATTGCAGTTTCCTTCATTAAACAGTCCAAAATCACATCACACAATTTCACAAACAGTATCATACTCACTCATTCATCTTATACAACAATTAGATGTAAACCTCATACAGTATCTGAGACTATTATATAAACAGCATTACGCAACAACAACAAAACAATTCCTTTATTTAACTAGGCAAGTCAGTTAAGAACAAATTCTTATTTTCAATGACGGCCTGGGAACAGTGAGTTAACTGCCTGTTCAGAATGACGGGTTTGTTCCTTGTCAGCTCGGGGATATGAACTTGCAACCTTTCAGTTACTAGTCCAACGCTCTAACTACTAGGCTACCCTGCCGCCCCAGGTAAATATGGCAATGTGGCCACACCGTCTCCCATGAGCTTCCCCAAAATGTAACAAATGGACCAGTTCATAGCTGGATTCTTCCCCGAGCTTTTATACCTTGTCCGGAACATGAAATTTGTTTGGACCTCAAATTCTGTGAGGTGGAAGAAATTCCTTTGCTCTCTATGAAAATTCCCTCTGTCTCTTACACTGTGTGGCCATGAGGCAGGGTCTTCTCAGGAATGTACGACCTCTCTCTGACCACAGCAGCCTAGTTGAAGGAGGCAAGGAGAGGGGGATGGGCTTGCTGTACCCAAAGAGGGCAACGTCATGACAACTGCCAAAGGTGCTTTAACAAAGTAATGAGTAAAGGGTCTGAATACTTATGTAAATGTGATATTTAATTGATTTAATTTTTATACATTTGCTACATTTTCTAATATTGTGTGTAGATTGATGAGGAAGAAAAACAGTTTAATCCATTTTAGAGTAAGGCTGTAACATAACAAAATATGGAAAAAGTCAAGGGGTCTGAATACTTTCCTAATGCACTGTATTGTGCACTCACTCAGTAACCATTCGGACAGTCTTCACTCACACAATACACAATCCAAAAGTTTTCACAACACAATGATTCTTTGGACATGATTTTCATCTATGAACTTATTTCTGTAAGGGTTTATTTCTGCCAACTACAACATAATGATTCACATATTTTAATGAGTATATACAAAAATATGCATGTCGCACAATGAATCACACAATGAGCATATAGGCCTACAGAAATATATAAATACATACAGTACACATTATGGTTCCCTAACAAAGTAATATTATGTGTCATTTTTTCATTTTACTACATAATGATATGCTTACAAGTTTAACAATATTATCACATATTTTAGATATGCTAAAGTCAGACAGTCGAATATCTGGTACAATTTCTCAAACTTGTTACATCCAATAAATGACCTCAAATGGGAATCTAAATAATCTTTGGGGGCAGGTCTGGTTTGAAATAATTCAGTCTTTAATTTATCCAAGTGGAGGGGATAATGAGGTTTTCAAACTGTTACTTTATCTCATCACTTTCTTCAGTAATTAGCAATTATGCAGCCAAAAGGATTTGAAAGATATAAGTGGCCCTGGCCCCACAACACACTGTTATCAATCAGAGATCCTGAGGTGCTGTAGGTGTCAGTCATTAGTAGGCCAAATTCTAGGTCATAGTGTCTGTTAGATAGACCTGAAGTAAACACTGTACAGTCCGGCTAGTTAGTGAACCAACTCTACTGTACAGTACTTGTCAAAAGACCTTGGTCTCCCAATCACAGCTCCAGCAGCTGCTGGTTTTCTCTGTCCCGATTGGTTGATCAGGATTCTGACTGAGAAAACACAGCAGAGCACAGGACCATGTAAAGTTCACATTGGTAAGCTGCCATTACTATCATGCCACTGTTACAATCAAATAAAATGCTTTCAAACCCCATACTGGTGGCAGCTCGGTTGGGAGCAGTTTAAAAACACGTCCAGGAGGTGTTTTGTGGTATATTGAATAATGTTGTTTTTTATAGGGGTTGGGAAAAGTTGGCAGGATGTTGTGCCCCATAACAGAATACACAGAGCAGGTAGAAGGGGTACCATTTTAAAATAGAGATGTGACTATCTCATCAATAACATCATACCTTACTTCATGATGTTAAGGAGGAGGAATCTTTGTACAAACAAATCAGTTGACAGGACATAACAGCTCCCTTCATTGCCTTTACAATCCACTAATATAACAACATGTTGGAATAATGATTTAAGTTGATAAGTTGTATCAGTAGATCTAGAGGTAGTAAATACACAGATACTGTACTTCTATATATGTACACACATGACTGCATGTTATGATCATGTGAAATCAGCTGTCATTATTATTAAGGCTGGGTTAGACTCTAAAGGGCATAGGGCATGGCTGAGTTCCACATGCCTCAGTACTGACTGGACAATGACATCATACAGCTAATACAACAGCATCATAAACTCTACATGACATCTGTCAATACCACTGTGGTGATTCATGACAGTTTAAAGCAAATTGAGTAACACTGTCATGAAACATGCACAGATTTAGTTGGCTACTCAGCTAGCTGGGCAACATGCAGAGTGAGATCCTTTGTTGTAGGCTGGCATAACGTCTTATAGGAGAGGCGCCAGGGCATGGTTATGACGGTGCTATAGGTCAGCATTATGATGCCACTGTCGAGTAAAGTGGAACTGTACATACACAGAAACAGTGCTGGTCAATACCTCTACAGGAGTATACATTACGATGTGTTCTAATCACAGGAGTGTGAGGGTGGTCGCCATTGGGAGCATGGGGCTGAGCTTGGGACTACAGGGGAGAATCCGTGGCCAGGTATGGGTACAGGGGGAGGGAAGCTAGACGGCTGCATGCAAATATATGGGAGCGGTCCTGAATACAGTATTTGGTCATCTGTGGAAAGAAAAGGAAATAGGTCGTTAGGAGATGGATTTCAAACAAGGAGTAGGAATTCATCCTTCAACATGTATATTGAATTCATCATTTGTTGTGAATGTAAACAATGTGTCTGATGAGAGAGTTAATGTGTGTGTGCGCCTGTGTGCGTGCGCGTTAGTTACCATGGCATTAACTTGCAGCAGTCTCCTGCTGAATGATGTACAGTCTGCCTGGGTCCTCCACCTCACTGCCACAGTGCCCATCACTCCTGCAGACACACACTACACAGTTCAGTACTGTAGAGTGGGAGAAGTAGCACTGGTAGTAGTAGTAGTAATAATAGAGTAACAGAGGTAGAAGTGGGAGTAATATTAGTCTCTTTGTAATGCTTTTACAATATACAATTGAGACGCTGATATGCTTACCTGTTGTCATTGATGTCTACGGTGTTTCCTGTTCATGAATATAACAGGGAATAGTTAGGATTAGTGTGTATATACTGTACAGTGCCTTCGGAAAGTATTCAGACCCCTTGACGTTTTCCACATTTTGTTACGGTACAGCCTTATTTTAAAATGTATTAAATAAAAAAATCCTCAGCAATCTACCCACAATACCCCATAATGACAAAGGGAAAACAGTTTTTTTGAAATTCTAGCAAATGTATTGAATATCAATATCAGCAACAATTTTACATAAGTATTCTGACCCTTTGCTATGAGACTCCAAATTGAGCTTTGGTGCATCCTGTTTCCATTGATCATCCTTAATACGTTTCTACAACTTGGAGTCCACCTGTGGTAAATTGAATTGATTGGACATGATTTGGAAAGATACATGCCTGTCTATATAAATTCCCACAGTTGATAGTGCATGTCAGAGCAAAAACCAAGCCATGAGGTCAAAGGAATTGTCCGTAGAGCTCAGATACAGGATTGTGTCGTGACACAGACCTGGGGAAGGGTACCAAAACATGTCTGCAGCATTGAAGGTACCCAAGAACACTGTATACTCCATCATTATTAAATGGAAGAAGTTAATAACCACCAAGACTCTTCCTAGAGCTGGCCCCCCAGCCAAACTGAGCAATCGGGGGAGAAGGGCCTTGGTCAGGGAGGTTACCAAGAACCCGATGGTCACTCTGACAGAGCTCCAGAGTTCCTCTGTGGAGATTGGAGAACCTTCCAGAAGGATAACCATCTCTGCAGCACTCCACCAATCATGGTAGATTGGCCAGACGGAAAATGCTCCTCAGTAGTAGAGTTTTCCAAAAGACAAGCATAAAGGTTGCAGCATCATACTGTGGGGATGTTTTTCAGCGGCAGGGACTGGGGGACTAGTTAGGATTGAGGGAAAGATTAATAGATTAAAGTACAGAGCGACCCTCGATGAAAACCTGCTCCAGAGCGCTCAGGACCTCAGACTGGGGCGAAGGTTCACCTTCCTACAGGACAACGACCCTAAGCACACAGCCAAGACAACACAGGAGTGGCTTCGGGATAAGTCTCTGAATATCCTTGTGTAGCCCAGCCAGAGCCCAGACTTGAACCCAATTGAGCATCTCTGGAGAGACCTGAAAATAGCTGTGCAGCGAACGTTCCCCATCCAACCTGAGAGAGCTTGTGACGATCTGCAGAGAAGAATGGGAGAAACTCCCCAAGTACAGGTGTGCCAAGCTTGTAGCGTCATACCCAATAAGAATTTAGGCTGTAATCGCTGCCAAAGGTGCTTCAACAAAGTACTGAATAAAGGGTCTGAATACTTATGTAAATGTATATTTTTTATACATTTGCTAAAATTTTCAAAACCTGTTTTTGCTTTGTCATTATGGGATATTCTATGTAGATTCATGAGGGTATAAGGCTGTAAAGTAGCAAAACATGGAAAAAGTCAAGGAGTCTGAATACTTTTTGAATAAACTGTATATACTGTACCAGTCAAAAGTTTGGACACCGACACATTCAAGGGATTTTCTTTATTTTTTACTATTTTCTACATTGTAGAATAATAGCGAAGATATCAAAACTATGAAATAACACATATGGAATCATGTAGTAACCAAAAAAAGTGTGAAACAAAGTACTTCAAAGTTGCCACCCTTTGCCTTAATGAAAGTTTTGCACACTCTTGGCATTCTCTCAACCAGCTTCACCTGGAATGCTTTTCCAACAGTCTTGATGGAGTTCCCACATATGCTGAGCACTTGTTTGCTGCTTTTCCTTCATTCTGCGGTCCAACTCATCCCAAACCATCTCAATTGCTAAAGATGGTTAGGAATTGCGGCAGCAGGTAGCCTAGTGGTTAGAGCATTGGACCAGTAAACGAAAGGTTGCTAGAACGAATCCCGTAGCTGACAAGGTAAAAAGGCAGTTAACCCACGGTTCCTAGGCCATCATTGTAAATAAGGATTTTTTCTTAACTGACTTGCCTAGTTAAATAAAGGTAAAATAAAATATAAAAAATTGTGTCGAGGTTGGGTGATTGTGGAGGCCAGGTCATCTGATGCAGCACTCCATCACTCCCTTTCTTTGTCAAATATCCCTTACACAGACTGGAAGTGTGTTGGGTCATTGTTCTGTTGAAAAACAAATGATAGTCCCACTAAGCGCAAATCAGATAGTATGGTGTATCGCTGTGGTAGCCATGCTGGTTAAGTGTGCCTTGAATTCTAAATAGATCACTGACAGTGTCACCAGAAAAGCACCCCCACACCATCACACCTCCTCATCCATGCTTCACGGTGGGAACCACACATGCAGTGATCATCCATTCACCTACTCAGCGTCTCAAATAGACACGTCGGTTGGACTCAGATTTGGACTCATCAGGCCAAAGGACAGATTTCCACCGTTCTAATGTCCATTGCTCGTGTATCTTGGCCCAAGCATGTCTCTTCTTATTATTGGTGTCCTCTAGTAGTGGTTTCTTTGTAGCAATTGGACCATGAAGGCCTGATTCACGTCTCCTCTGAACAAATAGATTTGTCACATGCGCCGAATACAACAGTGAAATGCTTACTTACAAGCCCTTAACCAAAAATGCAGTTTTAAGAAAAAGAAGTGTTAAGTAAAAAAAAAAATAGATAAGTAGAAAATAAAAGTAACAAATAATTAAACAGCAGCAGTAAAATAACAATAGCGAGGCTTTGTACAGGGGGTACCGGAACAGAGTCAATGTGCGGGGGCACTGGTTAGTCGAGGTAGTTGAGGTAATATGTACATGTAGGTAGAGTTAAAGTGACTATACATAGATAATAAACAGAGACTAGCAGCAGCGTAAAAGATGGGTCTGGTAGACCTTAGCTGTTCAGGAGTCTTATGGCTTGGGGGTAGAAGCTGTTAAGAAGCCGTTTGGACCTAGATTTGCTACTCCGGTACCGCTTGCCGTGCGGTAGCAGAGAGAACAGTCTATGACTAGGGTGGCTGGAGTCTTTGACAATTTTTAGGGCCTTCCTCTGACACTGCCTAGTATAGAGGTCCTGGATGGTAGGAAGCTTGGCCCCAGTGATGTACTGGGCCGTACGCACTACCCTCTGTAGTGCCTTGCGGTCGGAGGCCGAGCAGTTGCCATACCAGGCAATGATGCAACCAGTCAGGATGCTCTCGATGGTGCAGCTATAGAAACCTTGGAGGATCTGAGGACCAATGTCAAATCTTTTCAGTCTCCTGGTGGGGAATAGGCTTTGTTGTGCCCTCTTCACGACTGTCTTAGTGTGTTTGGACCATGATAGTTTGTTGGGTATGTGGACACCAAGGAACTTGAAGCCCACAACCTGCTCCACTACAGCCCCATCGATGAGAATGGGCGCGTGCTCGGTCATCCTTTTCCTGTAGTCCACAATCATCTCCGTTGTCTTCATCACGTTGAGGGAGAGGTTGTTGTCCTGGCACAACAAGACCAGGTCTCTGACCTCCTCCCAATAGGCTGTCTCATCGTTGTCAGTGATCAGGCCTACCTACCACTGTTGTGTCATCGGCAAACTTGATGATTAAACAGCAGTGTTGGAGTCGTGCCTGGCTATGCAGTCATGAGTGTTCAGGGAGTAAAGGACACACCCCTGAGGGGCCCCCGTGTTTAGGATCAGCGTGGCGGATGTGTTTAGTCCCAGGGTCCTTAGCTTAGTGATGAGCTTTGAGGGCACTATGGTGTTGAATGCTGAGCTGTAGTCAATGAATAGCATTCTCACATAGGTGTTCCTTTGGTGGGAAAGGGCAGTGTTGAGGTGGGAAGGGGCAGTGTCCAGGTGGGAAATGGCAGTGTTGAGGGCAATAGACATTGCCTCATCTGTGGATCTGTTGGGTCGGTATGCAAATTGGATTGGGTCTAGGGTTTTTGGGATAATGGTGTTGATGTGAGCCATGACCAGCCTTTCAAAGCACTTCATGGCTACAGACGTGAGTGCTACAGGTCGGAAGTCATTTAGGTGGGTTACCTTAGTGTTCTTGGGCACATGCTTTAAAACATGTTGGTATTACAGACTCAGTCAGGGACAGATTGAAAATGTAAGTGAAGACTCTTGCCAGTTGGTCAGCGCATGCTCGAAGTACACATCCTGGTAATCCATCTGGCCCTGCGGCCTTGTGAATGTTGACCTGTTTAAAGGTCTTACTCACATCGGCTACGGAGAACGTGATCACACAGTCCTCCGGAACAGCTGATGCTCTCATGCATGTTTCAGTGTTACTTGCCTCAAAGCGAGCATAGATGTAATTTAGCTCATCAGTTGATGTTGAGATGCGTCTGCAATCTCTGAGGCTGATAACTCTTATGAACTTATCCTCTGCAGCAGAGGTCACTGGGTCTTCCTTTCCTGTGGCGGTCCTCATGAGAGCCAGTTTTATCATAGCGCTTGGTGGTTTGTGTGACTGCACTTGAAACTTTCAAAGTTCTTAGCATTTTCCTGATTGACTGACCTTCATTTAAAATATATATTTTTTTGACCTTTATTTAACCAGGCAAGTCAGTTAAGAACAAATTCTTATTTTCAATGACGGCCTAGGAACAGCGGGTTAACTGCCTGTTCAGGGGCAGAACGACCTTGTCAGCTCGGGGGTTTGATCTTGCAACCTTCCGGTTACTAGTCCAACGCTCTAACCACTAGGCTACCCTGCCGCCCCATGTCTTCATGTCTTAAAGTAATAATGGACTGTCATTTCTCTTTGCTTATTTGAGCTGTTCTTGCCATAATATGGACTTAGTCGTTTAACAAATAGGGCTATCTTCTGATTATCACCCCTACCTTGTCACAACACAACTGATTTGCTCAAACACATGGGTTATTGTAGAGTTTTAATGTCTTCACTATTATTCTATAATGTAGAAAATAGTAAAAAATAAAGAAAAACTTTAAAAGGTGTGTCTAAACTTTTTACTATATTTTTTCTGACATTCAATGACTTAATTACAAGCTTTAACCACGGTAAAATGTAATATACAGTAAAAACCAGAACTGTTGGTGTGGGTGATGGGTGAACTGTATGGCTCTGGTACTCACCGTTATCCCTGTCTATGTTGAGTGGGTAAGACTCGAGCATGTCTGTGGGGTTGACTGCTCTGTTGCCCATGTCTGTGGGGTTGACTGCTCTGTTGCCCAGTCCTGTGGACACTCTGCTTAACATAGACAATAGAAAACAGTCACTCCTGAGTCTAATAACACACCAATACAAGTAAACTATAAATTTACTTAAAGGATTGATCTATATAAATATGAGTGTGTGAGATGGGACTCACATGTTTGTCTGGACGGAGCTGAGCTGAGAGTTAGGTACGGTGGTCTGTTCTGTGATGCCACTCTGGAACAGGGCATTACAGTAGGTGTTGGCCGGCTCACTGACATGTGTGTAGAACGGGTTGGTAGAAGAGCACACTGGCAGCTGCTTCGGGCGCACTGGTTTGGCTGCAGGGTAACACAGAGGCCAATCAATCAGTATTACAATACAGAGGTAAATTATGTTTTTTTTAAAAACAGATATATATACCACCTGTTACTTAAAATAGCTATATTTGACCCATGTCTAAGCGCCTATTTTATTTTCAAAATGTTCTGTGTCATTCCGATCATGTACTCTATTTATCAGTGACTGTCTATGAAGCTCTCCATCCATAAACAGAGGACACGTCAGCAGTCAGTAGAACTGTATTTGGGGTGGGTGCGCTACCGATCTGTGCTGCATGGGGGCGTCTCAGAGTGTTCTTGGTTCTCATGGCGTCTTTGATGCGGTCCACTTCCTGCTGGTAGCGACGCCTGTCGATCATGGCTCCCTCCTTGGCGTCCCTCAGTGCCGTCTCCAGGGCCTTAACTCTCTCAGCAGTAGACCGAAGACGTTTCTCCAACTTTGGAAGCTCACAGCGCAGATCTGCATTGTCACGAACCAGCTACAGAGAAATGCAGAAAGAAAGAGAGAGAGAGAGAAGAGAGGAAGTGAGAAGAAATAAGAGTGACACAAGGGAAGATAGAATTGTTGCCTGAATAGTTATTGATCAGGGATGGATAAGGTAAGAGAGGGGTGGGATGAGACTGGGTAATAAGGGGAAAAGGTAATTGTATTAACAACAGGGAAGGAGAGGAGACTGGATACTTTTCTTCAAATATTTTTGTGTCCTCTGAATATCTTGTATTACATAAGTATTTTGAATTTAAATGTTTCTTCTCTCATATCCCTTAGCATAAAGTCAGGATATCATTCAAAGGTAAATATTAGAGGTTGACCGATTAATCTATGGCCAATTAATTTGGGCCGATTTCAAGTTTTCATAACAATCGGTAATCGGCAGTTTTGGACACCGATTATGGCCGATTACATTGCACTCCACGAGGAGACTGCATGGCAGGCTGACTACCTGTTACGTGAGTGCAGCAAGAAGCCACTGTAAGTTGCTAGCTGGCATTAAACTTATCTGATAAAAAACAATCAATCTTAACATAATCACTAGTTAACTACAGGTGGTTGATGATATTACTAGTTTATCTAGCTTGTCCTGTGTTGCATATAATCGATGCGGTGCCTGTTAATTTCTCATCAAATCACAGCCTACTTCGCCAAACGGGTGATGATTTAACAAGCGCATTCGCGTAAAAAGCACTGTCATTGCACCAATGGTACCTAACCATAAACATCAATGCCTTTCTTTAAAATCAATACACAAGTATATCTTTTTAAACCTGCATATTTAGTTAATATTGCCTGCTAACATGAATTTATTTTAACTAGGGAAATTGTGTCACTTCTCTTGCGTTCCGTGCAAGCCGAGTCAGAATATATGCAGTAGTTTGGGCCACCTGGCTCGTTGCGAACTATGTGAAGACTATTTCTTCCTAATAAAGACCGTAATTAATTTGCCAGAATTGTACATAATTATGACATAACATTGAAGGTTGTGCAATGTAAAAGTAATATTTAGACTTAGGGATGTCACCTGTTAGATAAAATACAGAACGGTTCTGTATTTCACTGAAAGAATAAACATTTTGTTTTCAAAATGATCGTTTTTGGATTTGACCGTATTAATGACCTAAGGCTCGTATTTCTGTGTGTTATTATGTTATAATTAAGTCTATGATTTGATATTTGATGGAGCAGTCTGACTGAGCCGTGGTAGGCAGCAGCAGGTTCGTAAGCATTCATTCAAACAGCACTTCCGTGCATTTGCCAGAAGCTCTTCGCTGTGCTTCAAGCATTGAGCTGTTTATGACTTCAAGCCTATCAACTCCTGAGATTAGGCTGGTGTAACCGATGTGAAATGACTAGCTAGTTAGCAGGGTGACGTCACTCGCTCTGAGACCTTGAAGTAGTTGTTCCCCTTGCTCTGCAAGGGCCGCGGCTTTTGTGGAGCGATGGGTAACGATGCTTCGAGGATGGCTGTGGTCGATGTGTCCCTGGGGCGAGGAGAGGGACGGAAGCTATACTGTTACACTAACAATACTATAGTGTCTATAAGAACATCCAATAGTCAAAGGTATATGAAATACAAATGGTATAGAGAGAAATAGTCCTATAATTCATATAATAACTACAGCCTAAAACTTCTTACCTGGGAATATTGAAGACCCATGTTAAAAGGAACCACCAGCTTTCATATGTTCTCATGTTCTGAGCAAGGAACTTAAACGTTAGCTTTTTTACATGCCACATATTGAACTTTTACTTTCTTCTCCAACACTTTGTTTTTGCATTATTTAAACCAAATTGAATATGCTTCATTATTTATTTGAGGCTAAATTGATTTTATTGATGTATTATATTAAGTTAAAATAAAAGTCTTCATTCAGTATTGTTGTAATTGTCATTATTGCAAATCAAATAAAATAAAATGTAATTGTCCGATGAATCGGTATGGGCTTTTTTTGGTCCTCCAATAATCGGTATCGGCGTTGAAAAATCATAATCGGTCGACCTCTAGTAAATATACTGTGAAACCTTTCCTCTTCTTTTGGTTCATGCCAGACTAAAACAGCTAAAAACCAGTCAGATAACACGTGACAACATCTTTGTGAGTATTGCATCACACGAGCACTCACATTCACATACAACTCACTCTTTTTCTCTTTCAAACATCTCTCAGATTCATCAAAAATATTGCATGCAAAGAAAGAGTGTTAAGGAAGCATCGAGCCGTTTGTGTCCCTTTAGAAGCCTAATGGATAGTGCCCAAAGCAGAGGGAAGTTTTAGGTTGAAAATATAAAGACGAAAAAGGGATGAATGGAGGCGAAGGAGAAGTGAGGGCCTGTACCTGTCCGTAACACTCCATCATCTGCAGGGTGTGCTCTCAATGCACACAACAATAATAACAACAACAACAACAGAAACCCATGAAACAAACACATAAAGACACACACATACACACAAACACACATCCATGCCCACACACACAAAACAGCACAAGGACAAGAGGTGAAAAAAGAGTGAGTGGAACAAAGCCAAGAGGAGCCAACCCACTGTGCACAAACTGAATCAACGTTGTTTCCTCATCATTTCAACTAAATTACATTGAACCAATGTGGAACAGGCGTTGAATTCACATCTGGGCCCAGTGGGAAGGGTAGAGAGTTGACTGTACAGGGGGGAAAGGGACGATGCTAGGTTGTGAGGTGCTCACACTTAGAGCTGGAGAGAGGTTTCTAGTTAGGTTTTACTTTATCAAAACAAGTAAGACAACACAACTATCCTGTGAGGCTCTCACCTGTTTGTGAACCTTTGTAAGCTGGTCCAGGTTATTCTCAAGAAAGGAAATCTTCTGTTTCTGGGTGCAAGACCCCCCACTATCATCAGGTTCCATTTCGGTACTCTGTGTAAGAATGAAGGGAGGAACAGAGAGAGAGAGGAAAGGGTCGTTTCGTACCCTTCATAGTTATTAATAGGGTTATATTCTGTCTTTCTTTCTCCATCTCTCACTCACTTTTTTAACCCGCGACGTGAGGTCTTGAACGAACAGCTTGCGCAGGTTGTGGAGGGTCTGGAGCTCCCGGGCCTGAAAAACAAAGATGTAGAAGAAAATAAGTCAAAATAAGGAAAAAGAGGGAGAAGGTGCAGAAAATAAGAGCTAAAGCAGAGAGAGAAGAAAGAGGGAGATGAGACAAGAAAAGGGATATAGGGGGAATGAGGGAGAGAAAGAGGAAGAAAGGAGGGTAAGAGAGAGAGGGCCACTCACGACAGTCTCCTCCAGCCCTTTGAGATCCTGCTTGGTCTGCTCATGGCGCTCATGTAGAAATCTGACATCAGCAACATCATAATCAGAACACATTTCTTAACTTTGTTCAACTGTGAAGTGAGTTCACATTGTGTCAGTGTGTGTGCGTGTGCGTGTGTGTGTGTGTTCAGACTTACGACAGCTCCTCCAGCCGCTCGCTCTTGCTGCTGTCCACGCTCTTCAGACGGTCAAAGTCGGCAAGCACCTGAGCCAACTCAATCTGCAGCTTCTGGTTATGACTGAGAGAGAGAAAGACCGATAATAATATAATGTTTAATAAAAGAGAGAGAAAAAGTTGAATGTTGAAGGTTTTTAAAAGTGAAGTGAATGTTTTCATCATTGTTTTGTTTTATCTCATCAATGACACATAAATAAAGAGGCTTCCAGTAGTTCTGATGACACTGACTCAGTGAGGTCATCGATGATCCTCTGCTTCTCGTTGATCTCATCCCGGAGACGGGCCATCTGCATGTGGTGCAGACCACGGTGAGACTCCTCCCCCTGCTGCCGAGGAACCTTCTGAACCACCGAACAATGAGGAAAATCACACTGCCGGTTTCATTTTATTTCAGTCATTACTGGGTGACATGATTAGCATGATTGGAATCCTTGTTTACCTTGACGTTACCCTCCTCGGTCTCACCCTTCTCTCCATCCTTCTCTTCAAGCAGAGAGTTATCTGTAACATAGAAAGAGATCTATAAGATATGTTTTCCCACCTGGGTCCATGAGCCTGGCTGATGTGAGGGTTGATGATGTGTACAGGTGTGTTACCTGAGTCCTGTAGCCTGGCTGATGTGAGGGTTGATGATGTGTACAGGTGTGTTACCTGAGTCCTGTAGCCTGGCTGATGTGAGGGTGGATGATGTGTACAGGTGTGTTACCTGGGTCCATGAGCCTGGCTGATGTGAGGGTGGATGATGTGTACAGGTGTGTTACCTGGGTCCATGAGCCTAGCTGATGTGAGGGTGGATGATGTGTACAGGTGTGTTACCTGGGTCCATGAGCCTGGCTGATGTGAGGGTGGATGATGTGTACAGGTGTGTTACCTGAGTCCTGTAGCCTGGCTGATGTGAGGGTGAAGGGTGTGTACAGGTGTGTTACCTGGGTCCATGAGCCTGGCTGAAGTGAGGGTGAAGGGTGTGTACAGGTGTGTTACCTGGGTCCATGAGCCTGGCTGATGTGAGGGTGGATGATGTGTACAGGTGTGTTACCTGGGTCCATGAGCCTGGCTGATGTGAGGGTGGATGATGTGTACAGGTGTGTTACCTGGGTCCATGAGCCTGGCTGATGTGAGGGTGGATGATGTGTACAGGTGTGTTACCTGAGTCCTGTAGCCTGGCTGATGTGAGGGTGAAGGGTGTGTACAGGTGTGTTACCTGGGTCCATGAGCCTGGCTGAAGTGAGGGTGAAGGGTGTGTACAGGTGTGTTACCTGGGTCCATGAGCCTGGCTGATGTGAGGGTGGATGGTGTGTACAGGTGTGTTAGCTGAGTCCTGTAGCCTGGCTGATGTGAGGGTGAAGGGTGTGTACAGGTGTGTTACCTGAGTCCTGTAGCCTGGCTGATGTGAGGGTGGATGATGTGTACAGGTGTGTTACCTGAGTCCATGAGCCTGGCTGATGTGAGGGTGAAGGGTGTGTACAGGTGTGTTACCTGGGTCCATGAGCCTGGCTGATGTGAGGGTGAAGGGTGTGTACAGGTGTGTTACCTGGGTCCATGAGCCTGGCTGATGTGAGGGTGAAGGGTGTGTACAGGTGTGTTACCTGGGTCCATGAGCCTGGCTGATGTGAGGGTGAAGGGTGTGTACAGGTGTGTTACCTGGGTCCATGAGCCTGGCTGATGTGAGGGTGGAGGGTGTGTACAGGTGTGTTACCTGGGTCCATGAGCCTGGCTGATGTGAGGGTGGATGATGTGTACAGGTGTGTTACCTGAGTCCTGGAGCCTGGCTGATGTGAGGGTGGAGGGTGTGTACAGGTGTGTTACCTGGGTCCATGAGCCTGGCTGATGTGAGGGTTGATGATGTGTACAGGTGTGTTACCTGAGTCCTGTAGCCTGGCTGATGTGAGGGTTGATGATGTGTACAGGTGTGTTACCTGGGTCCTGTAGCCTGGCTGAAGTGAGGGTGGAGGGTGTGTACAGGTGTGTTACCTGGGTCCTGTAGCCTGGCTGAAGTGAGGTGTGGAGGGTGTGTACAGGTGTGTTACCTGGGTCCTGTAGCCTGGCTGAAGTGAGGGTGGAGGGTGTGTACAGGTGTGTTAGCTGAGTCCTGTAGCCTAGCTGATGTGAGGGTGGAGGGTGTGTACAGGTGTGTTACCTGGGTCCTGTAGCCTGGCTGAAGTGAGGTGTGGAGGGTGTGTACAGGTGTGTTACCTGGGTCCTGTAGCCTGGCTGAAGTGAGGGTGGAGGGTGTATACAGGTGTGTTACCTGGGTCCTGTAGCCTGGCTGAAGTGAGGGTGGAGGGTGTGTACAGGTGTGTTACCTGGGTCCTGTAGCCTGGCTGAAGTGAGGGTGGAGGGTGTGTACAGGTGTGTTACCTGGGTCCTGTAGCCTGGCTGAAGTGAGGGTGGAGGGTGTGTACAGGTGTGTTACCTGGGTCCTGTAGCCTGGCTGAAGTGAGGGTGGAGGGTGTGTACAGGTGTGTTACCTGGGTCCTGTAGCCTGGCTGAAGTGAGGGTGGAGGGTGTGTACAGGTGTGTTACCTGGGTTCTGTAGCCTGTAGCCTGGCTGATGTGAGGGTGAAGGGTGTGTACAGGTGTGTTACCTGAGTCCTGTAGCCTGGCTGAAGTGAGGGTGGAGGGTGTGTACTGGTGTGTTACCTGGGTCCTGTAGCCTGGCTGAAGTGAGGGTGGAGGGTGTGTACAGGTGTGTTACCTGGGTCCTGTAGCCTGGCTGAAGTGAGGGTGGAGGGTGTGTACAGGTGTGTTACCTGGGTCCTGTAGCCTGGCTGAAGTGAGGGTGGAGGGTGTGTACAGGTGTGTTACCTGGGTCCATGAGCCTGGCTGATGTGAGGGTGGATGATGTGTACAGGTGTGTTAGCTGAGTCCTGAAGCCTGGCTGATGTGAGGGTGGAGGGTGTGTACAGGTGTGTTACCTGGGTCCATGAGCCTGGCTGATGTGAGGGTTGATGATGTGTACAGGTGTGTTACCTGGGTCCTGTAGCCTGGCTGAAGTGAGGGTGGAGGGTGTATACAGGTGTGTTACCTGGGTCCTGTAGCCTGGCTGAAGTGAGGGTGGAGGGTGTGTACAGGTGTGTTACCTGGGTCCTGTAGCCTGGCTGAAGTGAGGGTGGAGGGTGTGTACAGGTGTGTTACCTGGGTCCTGTAGCCTGGCTGAAGTGAGGGTGGAGGGTGTGTACAGGTGTGTTACCTGGGTTCTGTAGCCTGTAGCCTGGCTGATGTGAGGGTGAAGGTGTGTACAGGTGTGTTACCTGAGTCCTGTAGCCTGGCTGAAGTGAGGGTGGAGGGTGTGTACAGGTGTGTTACCTGGGTCCTGTAGCCTGGCTGAAGTGAGGGTGGAGGGTGTGTACAGGTGTGTTACCTGGGTCCTGTAGCCTGGCTGAAGTGAGGGTGGAGGGTGTGTACAGGTGTGTTACCTGGGTCCTGTAGCCTGGCTGAAGTGAGGGTGGAGGGTGTGTACAGGTGTGTTACCGATGGTTACCTTGAGCCTGGCTGATGTGAGGGTGGATGCTCTCCTCCAGCAGGTGTGTTAGCTGAGTCCTCAAAGCCTGGCTTCATGTGGAGGGTGCTGACAGGTGGCACCTGGGTACACTGAGCCCATCTATACAGTTTAGAAAATGTACAAAGTCTCTAAAGTTTGTCAATGACATTTACATTTACATTTGAGTCCTGTAGCCTAGCTGAAGTGAGGGTGGATGGTGTGTACAGGTGTGTTACCTGAGTCCTGTAGCCTGGCTGATGAGGGGTTGATGATGTGTACAGGTGTGTTACCTGAGTCCCTGTAGCCTAGCTGATGTGAGGGTGAAGAGGTGTGTACAGGTGTGTTAGCTGGGTCCTGTAGCCTGGCTGAAGTGAGGGTGGAGGTGTGTACAGGTGTGTTACCTGAGTCCTGTAGCCTGGCTGAAGTGAGGGTGGAGGGGTGTGTACAGGTGTGTTACCTGTCCTGTAGCCTGGCTGAAGTGAGGGTGGAGGGTGTATACAGGTGTGTTACCTGGGTCCTGTAGCCTGGCTCAAGTGAGGTGTGGAGGGTGTGTAGCAGGTGTGTTACCTGGGTCCTGTAGCCTGGCTGAAGTGAGGGTGGAGGGTGTGTACAGGTGTGTTACCTGGTTCTGAGCCTGGCTGTGAGGGTTACCTGGAGTCCAGTAGCCTGGCTGAAGTGAGGGTGGAGGTGTGTACAGGTGTGTTACCTGGGTCCTGTAGCCTGGCTGAAGTGAGGGTGGAGGGTGTGTACAGGTGTGTTACCTGGGTCCTGTAGCCTGGCTGTTGTGAGGGTGGAGGGTGTGTACAGGTGTGTTACCTGGGTCCCTGAGCCTGGCTGAAGTGAGGGTGGAGATGATGTGTACAGGTGTGTTACCTGCAGAGTCGATTGCCACCTGGCTGAGTGAGGGTAGGTGAGTTAAGGTGTGTTACCTGGTCCATGTGAGGTTATGAGCCTGGCTTGGTGTGAGGGTAAGATGAGGGCCTGTGTACAGGTGTGTTACCTGGGTCCTGTAGCCTGGCTGAAGTGAGGGTGGAGGGTGTGTACAGGTGTGTTACCTGGGTCGTGAGCCTGGCTGAAGTGAGGGTGGAGGGTGTACAGGTGTGTTACCTGGGCAGCCTGGCTGAAGGTGAGGTGGAGTGTGTACAGGTGTGTTACCTGGGTCCATAGCCTGGCTGAAGTGAGGGTGGAGGTGTGTACAGGTGTGTTACCTGGGTTCTGAGCCTGATAGCCTGGCTGAAGTGAGGGTGGAGGGTGTGTACAGGTGTGTTACCTGGGTCCTGTAGCCTGGCTGGAGTGAGGGTGGAGGTGTGTACAGGTGTGTTACCTGGGTCCTGTAGCCTGGCTGAAGTGAGGGTGGATGGTGTGTACAGGTGTGTTACCTGGGTCCTGAAATAGCCTGGCTGAAGTGAGGGTGGAGGGTGTGTACAGGTGTGTTACCTGGGTCCTGTAGCCTGTAGATTTCATCTGAAGCTGATGGGGTGGAGGGGTGTGTACAGGTGTGTTACCAGTCCAGCCTGGCTGATGTGAGGGTGGATGATGTACAGGTGTGTTAGCTGAGTCCTGAAGCCTGGCTGATGTGAGGGTGGAGGGTGTGTACAGGTGTGTTACCTGGGTCCTGAGCCTGGCTGAGTGAGGCTTGGATTTAGAATGTGTACAGGTGTTAGCTTACCTGTAGAAAATGTAGAGGGTGTGTACAGGCTGCCTGGTGAGGGCTGGGAGGGTTTCCTCCATTTGTGTACAGGTGTGTTACCTGGAGTCCATGAGCCTAGCTGATGTGAGGGTGGAGATGTGTACAGGTGTGTTACCTGGGTCCTGATAGCCTGGCTGATGTGAGGGGTGGAGGTGTGTACAGGTGTGTTACCTGAGTCCTGAGCCTGGCTGAAGTGAGGGTGGGAGGGTGTGTACAGGTGTGTTACCTGGGTCCTGTAGCCTGGCTGTGTGAGGGTGGAGGTGGTACAGGTGTGTTACCTGGGTCCTGTAGCCTGGCTGAGTTGTGAGGGTGGAGGCATCTGTACAGGTGTGTTACCTGGGTCCTGTAGCCTGGCTGATGTGAGGGTGAGAGGGTGAGGTCAAAGGTGTGTTACAGGTGTGTTACCTGGGTCCTGTAGCGTGGGAGGTTAAAGTGCCCAGAACTGAGGGTGGTGTCCTCCAGCTTATCCTCAAGCTCATTTAGCTCTGGCTGAATGTGATTCCGTAAAGAGGATGTTGCTTACATGCTGTTAACTGTGACCATGGAATTCAAACAGAGGCTGACAGATGAGGGACAGTGTGTCCCATCTATGGGACAGTGTTACCTGGAAAATGTACCAAAGTCTCTAAAGCTGTCAATGACATGGGGGAGAATGCAGTTCAGTAGTGTGTTATCTGGGTCCATGTAGCCTCAGGCCTGAAGTGAGGACTGGAGGGAGGCATAGGCTGTGATTACTCTGGTATGTTAGCCGCAGATTGTGTTCCTTGAGGCTGCAGAGACCTCGCTGAGGAGAACTGCCCACGTGGCTGGAGGCTGGGACCACCAGGTTAGGTGAGGAGCTCTGCATGAGGAGAGCGTTTGTATGGTCTGTCAGAGAGGCCCCTCCATCAGACACATAGTTGACAGGCTACCAGCTGCAGGTCACTCAGCTGGCGTGAATGACACGGACTACACTCTCACCATGGACTTCTATACAAGAATCTTATTGACTAAAATGTATGAAAGTACTGCTAAGCTGGCAGATCGCCCGCTTTGTCAATGACATGAGGGAAGAATGTTTTCATAGTGTATCTACTGTATGTATACACGGTATCAACATACCCTATGTATTTCTACACATATGCTGTGTATAGTCATTCTAGCAAGTTGTGATGTTGATACTGAGGTGCCCAGTAGAGCTGGAGGCTGACCTGTGAGATGAGGAGCTGGCAGGAGGAGAGCTCGCGGCCCGTCTCCTCCATCTTGCGATGACACTCCAGCTGCAGGTTCTCCAGCTGGCGACAGCGCTTCACCATGGACTTGACCTCCGACTTGATCTTACTGATGTAGAGACGGGCCACCGTGAACTCCTCCTCGATCGCCCCGCTGATCTCCACCGGCTACAGAGAGAGAGAGAGAGAGAGAGAGAGAGAGAGAGAGAGAGAGAGAGAGAGAGAGAGAGAGAGAGAGAGAGAGAGAGAGAGAGAGAGAGAGAGAGAGAGAGAGAGAGAGAGAGAGAGAGAGAGAGAGAGAGAGAGAGAGGTTCTCCTGGTTTTCGATGTGTTTCATACCATTTCATTCACTCCATTCTATCATTATTATGAGCTGTCCTTCCCTCACCAACCTCCTCTGCTACTAATCTACCTAATTGTTCTACCACTCAGCAGTTCCAGAGGAGAGCAGTATGAGATGTAATTAACTCACCAGCTTGATCTCCCCGTTGCCCACGATGGTGCTGAACTCACTTAGGTCCCTCATCAGGCCGTTGAGGACGTCAGCGATGCGCTTCCTCTGCTGACCACTCACTTCCTGCATGTGAGATAGCTCCGCCTCCAGCTCCATCAGACTGGCCTGCACAGCAGACAGGATGGAAGGAGCGAGGGAGGGATGAGTGGAATAAACGAGAGACATAGGCTACAGATTTACTTATGCAAAAATGTCAGCTAAGTAATGCCACCACGTTGGCAGACCTCTGGTAATTTCAAGTAGAGCAAAGAATCCATACAATACTTTATAGAAGTTCATATTAGACTTTCGGTACACTCTATGGCATGTATTTCTATGCCCTTTCTGTACACTCTATGGCATGTATTTCTATGCCCTGTGGACCCACCATCTTCTGGGCCAACTGGTCGGCCAGCAGCTGGTTCTGCAGGCCCTTCTCCTCCACCTCCTGGCTCTTCTGGTCATAGTTGATGGCCAGCTCCTCCAGGGCCTGCAACACCTCCTTCACCTCTGTCTTGGCACAGCTGCTCTCCACCTGCAGACGACCCAGCTCTGCCTGCACCTTGTCCCCATCCCCACGAGAAGATGCCAGCAGCTGGAGAGACCGAGAGAGTGATAACGATCACATAAACACAGCCTCACAAACATGATCATATGTAGGAACACAGTATACAGACAACACACAATATAAGTCATATTCACACACAGTACACATACAGTACACAACCACACACAAGGCACACACAGATGGCCTAGATTTAAAACTGGCGCAGAGTCATCCCTGCTGCTATGACAACTGATCTATTGAAAGTGATTTGTTGGCTAACTGAAAGGGTAGGAAATGGTTTATACAGTCAAATGTATCAGATTATCACATCTATTGGGTATTATATGTAGAGGATCCCAGGCTATTTGTTTGCTTGGTTATAATTCTACTACTTTCTGTATAGACCTAGTGCACATGCACTGACATTGAATCCCCATTAGATGTCACCTCTACCACTACTCCCCCTAGTGTCCATAACACAAAGCGCACTAAATACTACCTATATTACCAACATGTTTAGATTCAGGATAATCAAGATTTGAATCACAATACATTTGTGAAGAAGACCTTTGCGTGGCCAAGAGATGCCTGGACAGAGATACAGACAGAGAGGGGAACAGAGATACAGACAGAGAGGGGAACAGAGACACAGACAGAGGGGAACAGAGATACAGACAGTGAGGGAACAGAGATACAGACAGAGATACAGACAGAGATACAGACAGAGAGGGGAACAGAGATACAGACAGAGAGGGGAACAGAGATACAGACAGTGAGGGGAACAGAGATACAGACAGAGATACTGACAGAGATACAGACAGAGAGGGGAACAGAGATACAGACAGAGAGGGGAACAGAGACACAGACAGAGGGGAACAGAGATACAGACAGTGAGGGAACAGAGATACAGACAGAGATACTGACAGAGATACAGACAGAGAGGGGAACAGAGATACAGACAGTGAGGGGAACAGAGATACAGACAGAGAGGGGAACAGAGACACAGACAGAGGGGAACAGAGATACAGACAGTGAGGGAACAGAGATACAGACAGAGATACAGACAGAGAGGGGAACAGAGATACAGACAGAGAGGGGAACAGAGACACAGACAGAGGGGAACAGAGATACAGACAGTGAGGGAACAGAGATACAGACAGAGATACAGACAGAGAGGGGAACAGAGATACAGACAGAGAGGGGAACAGAGATACAGACAGAGAGGGGAACAGAGATACAGACAGTGAGGGGAACAGAGATACAGACAGAGAGGGGAACAGAGATACAGACAGTGAGGGGAACAGAGACACAGACAGAGAGGGGAACAGAGATACAGACAGAGATACAGACAGAGAGGGGAACAGAGATACAGACAGTGAGGGGAACAGAGATACAGACAGAGAGGGGAACAGAGACACAGACAGAGAGGGGAACAGAGATACAGACAGAGAGGGGAACAGAGATACAGACAGAGAGGGGAACAGAGATACAGACAGAGAGAGGAACAGTGTGTCCCCAAGAGAGTTCACCTCATCCTGATCCAGCATCTGCTCCTTCAGTTTCTCAACCAACTGACACTGCAGATTGATCTCATCATCCTGTGGAGACACGCACACACACTATGGTCACTCGGTTTACTGGTGGAAATGAATTGAGGACATTGTACTGTTTGTTTTAAAGGATACTGGTTTACTTAGTTTTTTTTGTATACAGTGTGTGCATGTGTAGATCTCCATACCCTCCAATGAGTGTGTGTGTGTGTGTGTGTGTGTGTGTGTGTGTGTGTGTGTGTGTGTGTGTGTGTGTGTGTGTGTGTGTGTGTGTGTGTGTGTGTGTGTGTGTGTGTGTGTGTGTGTGTGTGTGTGTGTGTTTGAACAGGCACTAACCTTGTCATCCAACTGCTTGTAGAGCTTGCGGATCTCCTCCTCGTATTTCTGACGCTCCTCCTCAGAGATACGCACCACGATGGAGGAGGTGTCGTTGTCCAGGATCAACACAGGGCTCCGCTCCTCCACCGACTCCAGACGCACCACGTCAGCAGTGGTCCTCTCCGTCTCAGGAACGTTCTCCCCTGGAGGAGCATGAAGAGTGGAGAGGATGGAGAAAGGAGATGATGGGTCAGCAGCCTATGTCAGCTCTTAAGAGAATGGACTTCCTATTCATCTGTCTAGAGAAGCTAAGACAAGCTTTTTCCTGGAACATAAGTGTGCTGACACGATGTGTCTTGTTCCCCATCCTTAGGTAAACAGAGTTATAGGCGTATCAAGAATATGCAAGGCAAGCATTTTGCAAGGCAAAGTATATTAAGACTGTTGTCACGACTTCCGCCGAAGTCAGTTCCTCTCCTTGTTTGGGTGGCGTTCGGCAGTCGACGTCGCCGGTCTTCTAGCCATCGCCGATCCACTTTTAATTTTCCATTTGTTTTGTCTTGTTTTCTTTTCCCGCACACCTGGTTTACATTCCCTCATTATTTGATGTGTATTTAACCCTCTGTTTCCCCCCTGTCTGTGTGTGGAATTGTTTGTTGTTACGTGTATGTGCACATCAGACTGGTTTGCGCCGGGTTATGTCAACCCGTATGTGTTTATTGTTCTTAGTGCCGGGTGTCTGTTCGCCGTAATAAAGGCCTCCGTTTGCTACCCAATTCTGCTCTCCTGCGCCTGACTTCCGTGCGGCCAGTTACGCATACCTTTACAACTGTAAATTAATCAACATTGTGAAAAATACTGTAATTAACAAGAAGCAAATGTAATAAACTAGGAATGTAATTATGACCTATAGAATGTTTCAATCCAGTAAACTCTTTTATCTCTCAGTAAGTCTAACCGTTCCTCCAGCGGTTGAGCTCAGCCTCCAGCCTCTGGGTGGTCTCCTTCATGGTCTTGTTCTTCTCCTTCTCCTTCTCGTACTTCCTCTTCCACTGATCGGCCGTCAGCTCCAGGTTGACGGACGCCGTGTTCCTGATGGTCTTAGCACTGCGAAGGTAGAGCGAATGGGGGTTAATGCCATGATGATGCAGTCACAGATTGGGATGGCAGTGTAGCCTAGTGGTTAGAGCGTTGGACTAGTAACCGAAAGGTTGCAAGTTCATATCCCCGAGCTGACAAGGTACAAATCTGATGTTCTGCCCCTGAACAGGCAGTTAACCCATTGTTCCTAGGCCGTCATTGAAAATAAGAATTTGTTCCTAACTGACTTGCCTAGTAAAATTAAAATAAATTATAGTGGGGATAATATAATACAGGTTTATACTGTATATTTATTCTGGACCAATAGATTATGAATACGGGTTTAGGAAATACTGATTCAAAATCCTTTGACTAGGGACATGATAACACATTGGCTGTTTGTGAGCAGAGTGTAGAACCTGCTAAATGATTACATTATCAGTGTAGGGAGAAGACAGAGTGTTTGTTACCGTTGTCCGAACATCAGGGTGGATTTGGTTTCGGCATCGTTGTAGCTGGAGGGGGAGCAGCAGATGAACATGGTGGTCCTACAGTTTCCCCCCAGAGAGTCCTGCAGGATACGGGTCATCTTGCTGTCACGGTACGGAACGTGAGTTTTCTGCCAGATAAAACAGAGGAAGAAGAGATACAGTGAGTAAGAGACGGGGAAGTAGGAGTACAAATGCAGCATTTAGTTAACCTTGCTGGCAGAGTAAGGCCAGGAGAAGGTTGGCATTGGTGTGTGTGGTGAGTTGGCATTGACTTCAGATGGGTTGGCACTGAGTTGTGAACCTTCATTAGCAGGTCCAGGGGTTGGGTTGGGTTGGGTTGGTGGCTTGGAGATGAATGTGCAGTAAGTTGATACGGATGGATGTGTGGAGGTGCTGGGATGAATGATAAGTAAGGTGGACGGCTGTGTACTGGACTCACCGTCCCTTCAGCCAGAGCAGATATCACGTTGCCCAGAGCGGACAGAGACTTATTGATGTTTTTGGCCTCATCAAGGACGGCGCCCGCAGCACCGGTTTTGCTGACCTGGGAGAGAGAGAGAGCCAGAGAGAAACAAAGAGAGAAACAGAGAGAGGGAGAGATGGAGAAACTCAATTACCGACTGTGACTTAATGACCCATGGAAAGGTCACTAAAAGGTCACTAAAATCTGTCCTTGTGGACATAGCTCCATACATGGAGAAATGCTGATGCCGATGCTGCTACAATGGAGTATACAGAGGAGAAATGCTGCTGCTGCTACAATGGAGTATACAGAGGAGAAATGCTGCTGCTGCTACAATGGAGTATACAGAGGAGAAATGCTGCTGCTGCTACAGTGCAGTATACAGAGGAGAAATGCTGCTGCCGATGCTGCTACAATGGAGTATACAGAGGAGAAATGCTGCTGCTGCTACAATGGAGTATACAGAGGAGAAATGCTGCTGCTGCTACAATGGAGTATACAGAGGAGAAATGCTGCTGCTGCTACAATGGAGTATACAGAGGAGAAATGCTGCTGCTGCTACATTGGAGTATACAGAGGAGAAATACTGCTGCTGCTACAATGGAGTATACAGAGGAGAAATGCTGCTGCTACAATGGAGTATACAGAGGAGAAATGCTGCTGCCGATGCTGCTACAATGGAGTATACAGAGGAGAAATGCTGCTGCTGCTACAATGGAGTATACAGAGGAGAAATGCTGCTGCTGCTACAATGGAGTATACAGAGGAGAAATGCTACTGCTGCTACAGTGGAGTATACAGAGGAGAAATGCTGCTGCTGCTACAATGGAGTATACAGAGGAGAAATGCTGCTGCTACAATGGAGTATACAGAGGAGAAATGCTGCTGCCGATGCTGCTACAATGGAGTATACAGAGGAGAAATGCTGCTGCTGCTACAATGGAGTATACAGAGGAGAAATGCTGCTGCTGCTACAATGGAGTATACAGAGGAGAAATGCTGCTGCTGCTACAATGGAGTATACAGAGGAGAAATGCTGCTGCCGATGCTGCTACAATGGAGTATACAGAGGAGAAATGCTGCTGCTACAATGGAGTATACAGAGGAGAAATGCTGCTGCTACAATGGAGTATACAGAGGAGAAATTCTGCTGCTGCTACAATGGAGTATACAGAGGAGAAATGCTGCTGCTACAATGGAGTATACAGAGGAGAAATGCTGCTGCTGCTACAATGGAGTATACAGAGGAGAAATGGCTTTAGCGGTCCATAGTCTCTCTCACCTTAACCCAGCCAGGTAAACCAGACAGGCAGACAGACAGGGCTTACCTTCTCACTACCAGCCAAGTCCACCAGATAGAGTTTCCCACACAGCTTCTGCTCTGTCTCCGTATGCTCTTGCTTGATGTTGATCAGGAAGATGCTGTGACTGCGAGAGCTGTGCTCATTCATGTCTATGGGGAGAGAGAACAACATGGAGTCGAATGAGCATCTTTGCACATTTATTTACGTGTGTTTTGTTTATTTTGATGGGCAGAATCAACGTTTTTCTGGATCAATAATGCAAGTTTCTCACTGATATACGATGCAAATGAGAGTACGCAATGTACTCTATAAAAACCATTTCAGGATAGGACCAGCATCGGAGTCATTCTCCTGATGCGACCTATAGTGCCCAGAATAAAGGTTCCTGTTAGTAAGCTGCTCCTATCTTATAGTACCAACTCATTATCAGCAGACCTGAGCCCATTACAGTGTTATGACTATGCTACAGTGAGTCAGCATTACATTAGCCAGCAGACACCCAGTTGGACCCTTGTAATTGAGAAGGTCCTCCATATACGTAGAGATAGTGCTTGTAAGTAGAATACAAGTGGGAAGAAGTGATACTATATAAGCCATAATGAGTCACATGACTGAACTGTCACCAGACACTTCACTAACCATGCAACTCTCCTGCTAGCAGAAAAACATGGCACTGGATTATCTTCTTAGATGGATAGTGGTGGAATGAAACATTCTGGAGGCTTACTGGTCACGGCAACATGGCGGTTGTTTTTCCCCTCGTCAATGACATCCATGACCTCATCAGGGCTGGACACAAAGCGCTCAGTGCAACCCTACATCACAGGGAGTGGGGAAGGGGGAGACAGGGATGGTAGAGGAGTGAGATAATAAAGGGTTAATAATGAATATGCATGCTCCTTTTTTATTGGAAAATCTAATGCACAGTTATAATCAGATGTTGGGGTAGTTAGGTATGGTTGGCCTTGGTAAACCCACCTTTACATATGGGATCTTGTTCTTATCCTCATGAACAGCCAGGTTAGTCTTGGTCACTACAAGATAAATAAATAACCTTTAGAGCAGACAGTCTTTGAAGAAGATTTGGCTCAGTAATGGCATTGGATGTGGACTTGGTATATAACATTTCGGTAAACTGTGTACAAACCATCCAGGAGATCACGAATTTTGTCCATATAGACTTCAAAATATGAAACCTTAGAAGAGGAAAGAGAAAAGATAAGATAATCACAATCAAAAGTCAAACATGCTGTGGCTTCATGTAAGAGCAATACTTATTGCCACTGAGTCATTGTGGTATCATCCTAAAGTTGGTTGAGGAGATGGAGATGAATCCAAACCTTGATGTGGAACTCCAGGTTCTCATCCATGCCAAAAATATGGTTGAAGATGTCCTCTGCAATCCTGGGGATGATGCCCATCTGATTGGGGTCATGCAGTTTTCCCTATAAAGACATACTGTGCAGTCAGTCTCTGGTGTTTAAAATCCTCGTATCATTACAAGCAGCGTTTTTCCAAAACGATTTACCAGAGGGGGTACAAATGCCCCCAAAGCAAGATCCGGGGTATTACATTTAGATTGAAACCAAACTGAAACCATATTTATGCTGATTTATGGAGTTATTTCATAATGCGAGATCATCACTTGTTAAGAAGATAAAAAGTATTTTAAAATACTGGATTATGTATATTAATTTTCCTCATCATTGTAATGACTCCCACTGTACCTCCATGGTGTGAGTCTTCCCAGAGGCAGTCTGTCCATATGCAAAAATAGTGCCATTGTATCCGCCCAGCACATCTATATAAACAGAGGGAAACCAAGATCATTTGAGGAAATTATACAAATGAAAGAATTTCTTCAGGCCTTCAAGTCTGAAAATAAGAAAAACACCAGCAACATTTAATATGAACACAGTTATGGGAAACAACGGCAGCAAGTAATACTGTGTGATGTCACCGACTGAGTCAGAACCACATGTCGATTTCTCTTTTCTCTCTCTACACCTCCACTGCATGTGGATGTTGTTCTGCCATTGTTGACAGTATCTGGTCCTTACCCTTGACAAAATGGCAGTATCTGGTCCTTACCCTTGACAAAATGGCAGTATCTGGTCCTTACCCTTGACAAAATGGCAGTATCTGGTCCTTACCCTTGACAAAATGGCAGTATCTGGTCCTTACCCTTGACAAAATGGCAGTATCTGGTCCTTACCCTTGACAAAATGGCAGTATCTGGTCCTTACCCTTGACAAAATGGCAGTATCTGGTCCTTACCCTTGACAAAATGGCAGTATCTGGTCCTTACCCTTGACAAAATGGCAGTATCTGGTCCTTACCCTTGACAAAATGGCAGTATCTGGTCCTTACCCTTGACAAAATGGCAGTATCTGGTCCTTACCCTTGACAATTTGCTTAGCACAGGCATTGTAGACCTGCTCCTGAGTGGTGTTGGTGGGGAAAACCCGGTCGAACACATAGGACCTCCCCTGGGAGACACAAAGACATTAGGTAATTTTGTAAACCAAAAATGGGAGCTGTAACTACACAGACCAGGATGAAGCAAGATATAGCCTAGACATAATGAGGGACATTTTCTTGTCTCCAATTATCTTTCCAATTAGCATCGTTATTTCATGTATACTGTATATACCAAACAAACAAACAATGGAAATGCAATCAAGTTTGTTCTTGGTTCCTTATTTATGGATAGTGATAGACAATATATGTTTGTCAATCACTGAATCAATTAAAGGGACAGATGAAAAAAGGTCAGAGACAATAAGTACCAAAACCGTAGAGAAATAATCCTGTTTCCAAAACGTCCTAGGATAGAGTTTGGAGGGCATAGTGTTTAATCTGCGTGCCTACCAAAAAGGTTTAGAATCATCTCACAACGATGTGATCTTGAATGCAACCCTGCTTGTCTCTTCACCACACGCAAGCCTTTGGGAAATGATGTCATATAGGTTATCATTGACTGAAGCAGATGACACATAACCAAGAGCTTGACTCAGACTGGATTTTAACACAGCAGGTCTTCAAATATGGAAATCATTCAGAATGCATGTAGGATCCTTCAAACTTGCATTGTAGGCCTATAATATATTGAATCTCAATCCTTTTAGAAAACAGAAGAGTATCTGATCACTAGCACTACAGACGCATCCCCATGACTAAATCATTGTCCACAGAGTCAGTCTGGCACAGAGGAGAGTGGATCCGTTCTAAACAGTAGAATGATATTGATCCTCTCCTCCATGTGCAATAAGAGAACAGGTTCTTGGCCCATTGTTAAGAATTATGACTGAAGAGGTCAGTCTAAGGTTTCCATGAACATCCTTAGCTAAGCTCTAAATGAATCCACCATCTCTTTCCACTCTGTCCTGGCCCTGATCGACCCATAAAGACTAGTAGGCCTGTCTGAAGAGGGACTGATTAAGTGGCACTGTGTTTTATGTACTGGCATTGATCTTGGGCCTACAGTATCTACATTCCTTGTACATACATCTAATGTACCATTGTCATTACCTACGAACCAACTCATTACAACACGAACAACAGCAGCCTGAATGTTTTATCCTGAACATCTCCCAGATAATCAAAGCAATAGCGTAACGAACCTGGGTTTATAAGCGCGGAAATCGACTCTGCCGCACGAGCATGATTTTGCGGTACAGTCGATAGCGCACCGGACCTCGAGCTAGAAGGTCGAGGGTTCGAGACCTGCTCCCTGCCTGTTTCATTACACTGGTGTTATAGACAGGCTAGGTTGATCACCCAAATAGGCGTGTAGTATCTTCAGCCCGTTTCATGTATGTTATTCATAGCCTAAGCAGGGAAAAGGTTCATGTAAGTTGGTGTCGATTTTATGGGGGCCGATGTAACTGCAGAAAATAAAACCAGGAAATGGGCCTACACTGAGCCGACTGCACTGAACAGAATCACATTTGCCTTTACAGGCTAGGCTACACAGTAATAACAATTGTAAATAATCAGGTAGGGCCTAATTTCAACCACAAATCATTGTTATTATTGGCAGTCCAAACGAAAACATAACAGGTTAATTATAACAGGTTAATTATTTATTAATGAGCATATGAGAAACAAAGCGCCTTACCCCAACGTTCACACTGTCATCTCCTTGAAATGTAGGGATAAATTGATCCCCACGCAGAATCTCCGATTGATTCAGGGGGCGAAAACGACACAAAACTTTGATATTACATTCTGAGGTTACATCGGCCATTGCGCAAATTCAATGGATGGGGTTGGAATAAACTAATCGAGAATCAGATTAAAGCAATTTGCAGCCCGTCGATCGTAAAATAATGAATGAACGATCTGCTAAAATGCAACCAGAAACGTCCTTAAACGTATGTCTTAAAGGTAGAACAATATTTCAACTCAGAGGTAACGCTTGACAGTTGACAACAGATAAACTACAATTTAGAGGCCAAAAGTGATGCTTCGATCATGTCGCAGCAAAAATAGGCCATGTAAATTCTAATTAAAATCGCAATGGGTTACATCCTTGTAAGAAAATAGAGATGTTTTTCTAAATTCCTCCTCTGGCTAAATCTTGAAAGATGGACGTAGTCACGGATGTTTTTCTCAGATGTGTCGTTGTCAGATAGATGGCGGCACAGTCGGTCAGGCTGGTTGAAGGTGAGACTGCTTTACTGTGTGGAGCGTAGGGCGTGGTCTGCCTCTTCCCTTTAAAGTGGTACCCGCCTCAGCATCCATATCAGCATCCAGGCACCGGATGTAGCCTATCAGCAGCATCACCACGTCATTTACGTAGGCCTATTCCGTTTTATGGAATCAACTGCTTGATTCAACTATATATAAATGAAATGTTTCATATGCAACCAAGACTTAAGTAAATTATGTTGCTTTTTCAATTGTGAACGTTTTGTCGTTTGGATTGTTTCTTCTCTCTGCTAGGAAGGCATTCTTCCCGGAATGTAAAGCTAACCCACATTCACGGTGGAAAGGAATTACGTTTATTGATCAAAAGCGGAGTTTGGGCTCGTGGTCCTTTCTACTGATGCAACACGTATAATTTTGCAAGTAAGAGGCTGGTTACTTGCTAGACAATTCAGTAGATTTAAGCTGCCAACATCAAACAAGGAGGCACATTTTCTGTAAATAGTTTAATATTAAATAAAAAAAAGACTCCCATATAAAAAGAAAGCTACAGTCAACAATTGAATATTCTTTTAACATAAGTATTGAAAGCAAGGGTAGAATGAGAAAATACTTAATTACAATTCCCCGAAAATTCACAATTCATTGTCTCTAACAATATAAAATAAAACACATTAAATGTACATATTTACAAATCTCCATGTGTAGAAATTGCATAATCTGCTTCTTTTCATTTAAATAAGATATGCCAGCATTACTGGGCTGTAATAGTGTATAGCACAGCGATCCGAAGGACAATGAGAGAAAGTACAACTACATCCCACCCAAAAATACATTGAGTTAAAAACCCACACATAGCTCACACTTTTTCATCAGCCATTCCCCTGTGAAAGGACCTAATTGAAATGTGCATCGTTTACTAAACACACCACAGAGAACATACAAAGGGCTGTATCACAAAGCACGACCACTTTATAGAGCAGGTTCTACAAGAAAGCTTATCTTGAATGTGGGTTGTTGGAAGTGTCGAGTCTTGCCAATTTCACATCTATCTTTATGAATTTGAAAATGTGACTTCAGATTTAGGCAGTACACTTAGCTGGCTAACTCATCTGCTTGGTGATACACAACCCCCCAGGTAATCTGATTCTAGATCTGTGGTCAGGGGCAACTTCTACCTTGAGCATCTTGAACACCCAAATGTGCACAATCCACACGCACACAGACATCATACAATCTCAAACAGAGCGCAAATGTAGGTCATTCAAGTAGATACTCTTATCCTGACTCACAGTAAACACACTGAGAAACAGTGCAGTTTTTTGTAGACATAATTCTAACACTTACATCATAACAGATCTCAATCAATCACAATGTCAAGCAACCACACAGACTTAAGAGAGGACCTAAGTGAAAGCATCCACATAACTATTTTTCATTTTTTCATCTAGATCACTCCCATTCAAAAGGTAAGAGGTTGGCATGACAATATATTAGTGCAGTGTAAAAACAGAGTGGGGGAGCTTGGACAATATAAAGCAGTGATAGGGGCGGGGTTGGGGTGAACCTGCTCCCGTCACTGTCTCTGGGACCTGGCTCCCCGCCGCCTCCTGCCCCGGACCGACCTCTCAGGCTTCAGCAGCACCACCTACAACACAGACACACATCACATCATCATTAGCAGTCTGGACGGCAGACACTAAGGGACAAACTGATATAATAGGTCCAATGAAGTTAAGGGTTGTGGGGTGGTCTAGTGTTTTACCCTGGGTTTAGGTTCCTCTAGGCCTGGAGAATCCAGTTCTCTGAAGTCCTCTAGCACATTCTGTAGCCTGATTTGGGTTTTTTAAACACACAATAATATCAGTATATTTACACTGGTATTACATTTCCTTGTTCTTTGGAAAAGTGGCAGTGTTATAAGTGCCATCGAGAAGATGGGCAGAATAGTAAATCGGTGCTCATCGTTATCAAATATTCAAGTACAGAATCAAAATGAGCTCACGTTTGTTTCCTTTTCCTGCCTCTTCTGGCTCCCCCCATTTGTGCAGTTTGGTTCTGAAAGGGAGAAGGGACACTGTAATCAATAAGGCACAAATTACATCAATCTTTCACTGCTTGTAATGCAATATTGTTTCTAAATGGCATTTTTAGCCATGCAGTGGTAAAACAAAATGACCTCAGTTGGGCTTGGAGGATGGATTTAGGGATCCTTTGTGTTTAAATCAGGACAATAAACTAAAGGAAACAGCAGCCAGACTCACCCTGCTCTGCTCAGTGTGCTGTAGACCCCCAGTCTCCTCCTTGGGGCAGCTGCTCCCGTCTCTGGGACTCTGGTACCCTCCTGCCTGGGGTCTGTCCCCCTGCCGATCTGACACAGCCTGGCTGTACGAGTCTGTCTTGGCTTCCTCCAGGTAGATGGGAAGCAGAGGAGGGTTAGTGTGACACTCTGGGAATTCCAACTTGTTCTGCGGGGGCGTGTTGGAGCCATCGTTGCTGGGTTTAGGGGTGCCCTGAGCCGGGGAGTGGGCTGCCTCCATATTGAGCCGGGACAGGTCAAGGTTCCTCAGGGTGCAGGCCTGCCGAGGGCTCAGGGAGAGGGGGGCACTGACCTGAGGGAGGAGAGCGGAGGGGGAACGGCGCTCCCCAGGGTAGGAGGGCGGTAAGGCACCGAAGGCATCCGTCCCAGACTGAACTGCTTCCTGCTCTTTAGCACTGACCTGGAGGAAGGAGGTGTAGATAGTGTCCATGAAGGAAGCGTAGGGGTCCAGGACGCTCACCACGGAGCCCTCTCCACGCTGGGACACGGGGGCCAGGGCAGGACAGGGGCTGGGCGCAGTCTCTGGGGTAAGCCGATTGGCTGGAATATCCTCCTGAAGGGAGGAGCTGTCTGTTTCCTGTAAGGAGATTGGCTTTTCTCCCTCTGAGGGTGGTGCCATGTTGAGCTGAAGAAGGAAGATACAGATATTTCAAAAATCACAGGACAAGGCTTGTGTCAGGAGTGGAAAACAATGGCCTGTGTGGTCCAGTGGTTACAGCCGTTGATCCTGGCACACATGTATGCCAGAGTCGGCTTTGGGTTCGAATCCGTCACACTGGCATTTTACCCCCCTTCCCTTGGCCTTTCAAACACTTTACTACTATCTCTTCAATAAATCAAACAATTGTACAAAAGGAGTGGGACTGCGCCACTCCTAAAAAAATAAGTGGAACACAACAAGTACCTGGATGTTGTTGAGGAGGTTCATGGCCCCATCAGGGCCCTGGAGCAGAGGCATGCCCAAGGCAGAGGCCTGTACAGGGGGCAGGAAGAGAGGGCCTGCACCTAGCCCCAGAAGACTGTGGAGGCTAGTCAGAGCAGACAGGTCTCCTACAAATACACATGGTTCATCATTAAAACAGATTGTGAATGGGATAAGGTGACATTCTAAGCAATATGTGGGTAATGTACAAGATATAGTTTTGTTGTAGCTGTTCCAAGTTTGTAAATAATTCACTATTCATAAAGTGAAATGTAATAGAAAACACTAACTATGATTCCGCATTTGTAATTGACAACAAAACCTTGATATTTATAGCAGTGTAAATGAATGTTGCTGTGACTAACCTAGAACCCCTGGGTTGAGGAGAGTAGGCAGTAACTGGTGGAGGACAGGGTTGTCCTTTCCCTGGACAGACAGGGGGATTAGAGTTTCCATCCCCCCATCATGGCCTGAAGCTGAGACCTGGATGGAGACAGGATCAAAACATCAAACTGACATCTAATAGAGATACAGTGTTAACTATTTGACAAGGGAAAACTACAGGGTAGAGGACCAGGCTAAGGGAGAGAACCTACCTGAGGTGGGGGTTGCTGAGTTAGGGGGAGATGAGGGGCAGGCGGGAGGCCAGTAGAGCCCAGGGCAGCAGTTAGCAGATCAGGGCTGAGGGAAAGGAAGGCCGGGGGAGGCAGGGGGGTGGAGAGCAGAAGCGACTGCAGGGCCTGGAGGTGCCCATCAGCTGGGGGAAGCAGGCCCTGGAGGGCCTCAAGGAGCCCAGGGCCGGGGAGGGATGACGGGTCCAGGAGTCCAGACCCTTTATCCAGAGACAAACCGTCCAACAGGGCTGGGATGTGCTGCCGGAAGGGGAGGTCCAGGCACAGCTGGCCAAGCCCAGACAGGGGCAACATGGCAGTCTGCTGCTGGCCTAGTAGCAGGGAGGCCATGAGGAGAGCCTGGAGGCCCAGTTTCTCCCCCATCCCCAGATCACACTCCTGGCCTGGGGTAGGGGCAGCAGAAGGGGGTAGCAGTGGGTTCAACAGACCCAGGAGATTCAGAGGCAGCTCTCCCTGACCTCCCATTAGACAGGGGAATAAGCTAAATGGAAAGTTGTGGTTCAGATGGGCAGTCTGGTGTTGTTTCTGCTGTTGCTCATGCTGTAACAGTAGTTGTTGTTCTGATTGTTGTAGTAGTTGTTGATCGGGCAGTTGATGGTGTTGCTGAGGTGTGTTGGAGATGGGGAGGTGACCCTGCTGACCGCCAATCCACAGGCCCAGGGGCAGAGAGCCCAGGATGGTGGGGTCCAGGAGGGAGGGCAGGCCGGCCGTGGCAGATAGAAGCTGGAGAAGCTGCTCCTGACTCATGAAGGGGAAGGCTTCAGCCAGGGGTAAGGAGCAAGTGGAGTCCCCCAGGGCCTGGGGGCTGCAGCCTCCTGGGGGTTTGGTCACTGTGGAGCCCTGAAGATCAACACTCTGAGGTTCTTGCACCCCTAGAAAGGATTGGAGAGAACCAGGATTAACGGCATGAGGAAGGTTCTTTTTCAAAACAGACAGTACTCAACAAATCTTAACACGTCTAATGAAAAATTGGTGTATTTTCCTAGGCCTCAGGTAGCCTAGCGGTTAGAGCGTTGGGCCAGTAACTGAAAGGTCGCTGGTTTGAATACCTGAGACAACAATGTAAAAAATCTGTTGATGTGCCTTTGAGCAAGGTACTTTTCTCCAGTAGAGCCGTACTACTATGGCTGACCCTGTAAAACAACACATTTCACTGCACCTATCCGGTCGGTGTAAGTGACAATACAACATTTTAAAGGTTCATCCTCACCTGTCGTGTTGTTGCCGGTGGTTCTGTCCAGGCACCCATCCCCAAGAGGTGTGGTGGAAGAGGCTGCCAGCAGTGCCAGCATGTGGTTACTGAGATCCAGGGGTCTGGGGGAGGTGGTGCTGCTGTAGCTGGTGACGCTGCTGCTATGGTTGGAGGTGGAGGTGCTGTTGAGACCAGGGCCTAGTGTTGACATGCTCTCCATCTCCATTGATTCACTGACGTCAGGAAAGGCCTGGCCAATGGGTGACTGGATGGTGGTGGCATCCATAGGTTGGTTTTGGGCCTGCCACAGCCTATTAGGGGTGTGTGGGGTGGGCGAGGGGCTACTGCAATATTGTGCTGACTGAGCGTTGGACAGGGCCATGGAAGGAGACCGTCTCTGTTTGGGACTAGTCCTCGTATGTGGTCGAGACGGAGACTGTGCATTACCTCGCCTGGACTTTGACTGAGAGGGAGAGAGGGGCTGTGATGGGCCTTGTGTGGTACTGTGATTAGTGGGGGACTGCACGGAGAATGGTCTGATGTTTAAATGGGAGGGCGAGGGAGACTGCCTGGGGCTCTGCCTCATGCCTCCTGTGCAGTGTCCAGAGCCGGGCTGGGCTCCAGTGGCTTGAGCGTTCTGCACACTGAGCAGGTGAAGCAGAGCAGAGAGAGGCTGGGTGGGGGGATCCGGTTGACCTGCCATGATTGTTGTGAAATCCAGGGCGCCGTCAGGCTGCTTCTGGGGCCCTGCGAGCGTGCCAGAGTGCCGGACTGAGAGCCTTAAGGCCTGGAGGTGGTTCTCTAACATGGCGGGGTAGGGCGAGGCCGAGGTAGAGGAGGGTTGAGAGTGCGAGGAGAGGTTGAGCACGTCGCCGGGGGTTCTGGGACCGGTCATCTGGGACTCCTTCAGCATGCTGAGCACTGTGGGCGAACGCCGCTGCCGCTTCCTGTGGGATGTCCGGTCCGTACGGGAGAGGTGAAGGGGACTGGAGGCTAGGGGCTGGGAGAGGGAAAGCAGGGGGGAGGCTGCAGTCAGGGGCCTAGCGATTGAGGGAAGGCTGTTGTGTAAAGTGCTGTTTGTTACCTTCAATTGCTTAGACTCCCCCGAGACCTCCAAAGAGAGGGCTGAGTTGAGGATGCTGCGCGAATTGGAGCTCTGGTTGTGAATCATCTGGCTGGCCAGCTGGGCCTTGGCTGCTGCCGAGAGGAGACTGCTGGCAGGAAAAGAAGCTGGGTGGGGTTGCTTCTGGTGGTTTAAGAACTTCCCAAGAGGCAAACCAGAAGGACCAGCACTGATCTCCATGCCTGAGGCAGAAGCAGGTGCCTTTGTGGGCATCCCAACCTTTTCAAGAGCTAGAGAGAGGATATGAGGATTGTTTTGGTTGCTCAGTGAGTTTGGGTGAAGGATGTGATTATTAGTGCTACTGTTGCCAGAGTTCTTAAACTGCTCTAAGATGTCCTCAAGCTTGTATTTTGAGAAATGGAGGATAGGGGACCCCCCTGGTATAGGAGAGTGTGAGGAGGAAGAGGATATCCTTCTGGCGGGGTAGCCACCAAGCACCACCCCTCCCACCCCCTGCTCAGAGTGAGCAGAAGAGGCGGAGGGGTGGCGTGAGCGCTGGCGGGGAGAGGGGCAGTTCATACTCACAGAGGGAGCGGGGGAACATGAGGGGGACAGGGGAGACCCAACGATGATACCATGTTGATGACTCTGACCTCCCCTGCCCAGTGTCCCAGGGGAGGAGGGAGGAGGGGGAGAGAGGGGCCCCATATGAGGAGATCTGAGGGCTTCTGGAGTCTGTGGTGCCCTCTGACCCTGACTGAGATTCTGAGGCGTTGGTGTGCATGGGGACCTCTGAGGTGCCCCATAGCTGGAGAATGGAGAGGTGTTGGGGGGGAGATTGAGAGGAGGTGGCAGTCTCCTCAAAATATCAGGCGTGTGATAAGAGTTAGTGCTATTGTGTGAGAGGGGTGAGGAGCCATTGTAAGAATACACAATTTGGGGAGAATTTTTAGGACTGCCACAAGAGTTGGGGTGGAGGTTATTGTTGGGCCTGGACTGGACTAGATGGTGTTTGGAGGTGTAAGTGCCACGTTCTTTTTCTTCCCTGTCCACTCTCATCCTCTTAGGATCTCTGTTCTCCATAATGCCACTGGTGACCTCTGCAACAACAACAAAAATCTACATTAGAGCTTGCACAATAATTGTATAATAGTGTAACCTGACAATTATGGGCAATAACCATGAACTCACATTTTCCTTCATAATTCTTAATACATTAGTAGGGGGTGAGATTCAACTTCCTTTTCAAGTAGATATAGGTTTACCCACTAGAAGTTTTTAATAATTTTTACATGAAGTGGGTAAAGTCGGTAGCCTAATCATTTTACGAGAAAAAAGGCATGGTCAGGAGTAGAATCAAATGTTATTTATATAGCCCTTCGTACATCAGCTGATATCTCAAAGTGCTGTACAGAAACCCAGCCTTTGGAAGCTTCGTTTCCAAAAGTTAAAAGTGGTCATAACCATTTGTTTTGAGACGGGTGTCACCAAAGCTGTGTTGTATCATAGGTATGTCGTAGCTCATTTTCAAAGATGCAGAATTATAATACATTACAAGCTCAAAACATTTTTCACAAAAAATGGCAATTACAACAATAACCATGGCAATTAATTGTTACTCAAAATACCATATTGTCACAGCCCTAACCAACATGATTAATGACATTTCTGAGAGCACTATTTGAAGAGCACAATGTAAAAATGCTTTGGTACCTACCCATCAATAGCCGTTTTATGATCCTGAAAGCACTTCATTTTTGTTACATCAGATCTATTCATTTTTTAGGCGCTGACACAGTGCCTTCATTAAGTACTCACACCCCTTGACATCTTCCACATTCTGTGTTACAGCCCAAATTTAAAATGTATTAAATTATATTTTTCAAAATGTTTAAATAAGCCAAAAAGTATTCAACCCCTTTGTTATGGCAAGCCTAAATAAGTTCAGGAGTAAACATTTGCTTAACATGTCACATAATAAACGCATGAACTTGGGGCAATAATAGAGTTTAACAGGATTTCTGAATAACTACCTCATCTCTGTACCCCACACATACAATTATATGTACGGTCCCTCAGTCGAGTTGTGAATTTCAAATACAGATTCAACCACAAAGACCCGGGAGGATTTGTAATAACTTCCAAAGGGCACCGATTGGTAAATGGGTGAAAATACAAACAAAGCAGACATTGAATATCCCTTTGAGCATGGTGGTTATTAATTACACTTGGATGCTGTATCAATACACCCAGTCACTACAAAGATACAGGTGTCCTTCCTAACTCACTTGCCGAAGATGAAGGAAACCGCTCAGGGATTTCACCATCAGGCCAATAGTGACTTTATGCAGTTAGAGTTTAATGGCAGTGATAGGAAAAAAACTGACTATGGAACAACAACATTGTAGCTGCTCCACAATACCAACCTAATTGACAGAATGAAAAGAAGGGAGCCTGTACAGAATGCAAATATTCCAGAGCATGCATCCTGTTTGCAATAAAAAATAAACGTAAGAGAGCTTAGCATAGGTCAAATCCTAGAGGAAAACCTGGTTCAGTCTGCTTTCCAACAGACAATGGGAGACAAATTGACCTTTCAGCAGGACAATAACCTAAAACACAAGGCCAAGTATACACTGGTGTTGCTTACCAAGACTACATTAAATGTTCCTAAGTGGCCCAGCTACAGTTTACTTAAAAATCAGCTTAAAAATCTACAGCAAGACTTGAAAATGGCTGTCGATCAACAATCATCTTGACAGAGGTTGAAGAAAAAAAGAAAAAACAATTGTGCAAATGTTGTACAATCCAGGTGTGCAAATCTCAGAGACTTACAGAGAAAGTGATTATCTATATTTATCTGTGTGACTTTCTGAAGGAACTATATTTATCTGTGTGACTTTCTGAAGGCACTGTATTTACCTGTGTGACGGGCAACATAGGGCAGTTGTGAAGCCTGCATACTGCGACAGAGCGCTGCCATGGCAACCACTTTCCTCCGATGGTTACAGAGCTTTGTCATGTCCTGCTCTGCCTTCCCCACCGGCTGGCTGTGCTGTTGAATTTTGACCCCTAGGCTAAAGTTAAACACCTGCAGAGACAAAGGAACATACATTCAGCAAACCCCAGTCAAAACCGGTTGTGAGACGATAAGTGAGATGTAGAGGGAGTCACCTTGTGGATGACCAGCGGACACTCGAGGCCACACTTGCATGTGCCATCGGTCAACAGATATGACTTAACCTCTTCCAGTGAGGACAGGACTGCGCCACTTGGACTGTAGGAATGGACAGGGATGCAGGAAATGAGTGACGAAATAAAGGGGAGGGGTAATCAAATATATTTTACAATTCCCTGCTCCAGACCAGCTTTTGGGAAATGAAAACATTATAATGGCTAATATATGTTTATAACACAAGTATAAAATGTATTATACCCGCCTGTGTTACTGAACTTGCTTACCTGACATACACCACAAGCCCGTCCTTCGCTCTCCTCTGCCAGCCAATGGGGACTTGTATTGCCACAGTGTGAACTCCATCCTTGTCTCCACTGCCACTCTCACTGCCTCCCATCATTTTGTAAAAGCTGCTTTGCAGCACCTTTGGGATAGAAGAAGCAGGAACAAATGTAGAATGAATACATGCTTTGATGAACAACTATTACGACCACTATACTGAGATTCTGAAACCAATGTTTTCCCACAAAAAAGACAACCAGAGTTCCAACTCGTAGAAACCAATATAAAGTCTCTAACATAAAGCATGCCTGATGATAGCCCATACATCAATGCTAACTACCTTTAGCACCTATTGTGGATAGTGTCTTCTGGCCAGGGGAGTTTTGTTAAGCTTGTGCTAAACGTTTACACACATCACTTACGGTACGGTTTTGAAAACATATCTTATCTTTCATATCTGTTAGGAAAAAAAGAAGGTTAAATTACTACACACCTTTATAGGGTTGGGGTTCCCACACGGCCATATTTCCATGTTACAGCGACTGTTTACGGAAAGCAGAGTCGACCAATTGTGCTAATTAGCTATCTGCGTCTCCGAACACCTGTGTAAACGGAAGAGGGACGCCACAAACTTGTCACTGAAAAATACTGCTGGCTGCAACTGTGTTAAAACCAGTTAAAACAGTGTACAGTAAGTATATATTTTGCATTTGTGAAATTATTTTGATGTGATATGAAAGTAGAGGGCATTATGTTTCTAGAAACGTACCGCAACTGAGAATCCATTCACATTGAGATGGAGTATTTAGCTGTTTTGGATGCCAGGGGCATTTCGCCTCTAAACAGAACATGTAAGGTCCTTGGACTTGGAGTAACGTTAGGCTCTTTTAGCCTGTTATTGGGCTAGCCTGGTGAGTGAGGAAGGATATCATGTTCTCAAGCCTACCTTGTCATCTTTGAAATGCCAAATATATTATTGGCTATGGTATCCACCGTGTGAAGGCCATTGTGTCAGGGGAGAAGCACACACACTCTGCCAACCACCCTCCAACACCTTGCAGAACTCTCCAAGAACTAACGTTAAGTCTTCTGGCCCTGCTTCAGAGGTCAACTCCTCCAAAACTCTGCAGCTGACACTAAGGCCACAGTTTGACTGCAAAGAAGATAGATAGACCTGACGTTAGATAGCCCTACAAAATAATACGTGAAAATTATGAACAAAAAGAATCTCTCGATTCTGAAACACAGCCACATAGCATTCGAGGAAGGGGATGCATATATTAGGATAGGCCTCGTAGTGGTACTTCAATTAAGTGACGTATTATCAAATAGCTACCTAGATAGTTAGCGAGCTAAATGAGACTGGTGGTGTGTGCAGCTGGATGTTGAAATTGAACGGGAAAACAGCATTTGTAACTTGATAATAGTTATCTAGCCCACATGCACACTATACTTTATAATATAGCCATTACAGAAACGGCACATAAAGTTAAATCACAGTCACAGCAATGATTGTCCTACATAGCTAGCTAGGCTACCTTTATCCAACTAACGTTAGTTAGCTAATGTTGCAGTCTAAAGTGTCGTAACAGCTTGACAGACACACCTTGCAAAATAGTAACATTTCAATAATGGGAACTTGGGAGGAATTTGTTTATATATTGTCATGCATGCTAGTTAGCTAACGAGCAATTCTGCGAAATGTATTCTACCATTCTGTTCTCAAACAAGGTCGCGAAGTTTTTGGAGTCTTCTCCAGTAAGCTCGCGGGAGAACCCCGGACAGAGTTAGCTAGCTGGCTTACTAACGCTAAATTGTTTTGGATGTTAACATTATCTAGACAGACAATGTGGTGATCAATCCTCCAGTGCAAATTATTTGCGCCATCAATCAACTATCCGTCTGTCAAGCTGCATCTGCCCGTCTCGTTAAAAACAAAGGACAATAATGCTTCATTTTACTGCGCCTATGATCTCGGGGCTAGGCTAACGTTAGATGGCTAGCTAGCGTTGACAGAAATTTACTTGATTCTGGAGTGTCCCAAGACCCAAGGATGTCTGATCGTGTCGCCAAATTATTCAGTCGTTATCTCCAGACACTGTTCGATCAAGCTGGTGTATGTTTAGCAAAAATGGAGCTCATCCGATGCACCTTTTAATCTCTATTTCACAGTTATTATTTTTTCTTGCAGATTCCGTGCAAAAAAAAATAATGGAGTTTTCTATGGAGCATGCGCACTGGGGCGGCGAGGGACTATTGTACCCACAATGCAACCGGACCTTTGTAGTGGTAGCCGACGCGACCCCCCAAATGAAGAATAAACTGGCCATGGTTCTCTGTTCTTCAACTGGGCTAGGGAAAAATAGGCTTTTGTAGAATGTCATGTTTTCTTCCATGGATTAGCTACCTCTACTACCATCAGTCTTTCACAATACAGTACTGTACTTTTTCTTAAGATATTATGTAGATCCTCTCCTTATATATAAACTACACGTTTTTCTTTGTTTAAAATGTTATTTAACCTGGCAGTACAATAAAGATAAACATAGCCTATTTCCATTCCATTCCTTTGTCAGTATTTTCCATAGAAATATAATTATTGTTGACATAACGATGTTGACAACAATGAGAGCAACTAAAACAATACTGATTATGCCTACAGTTTATACAGTAAGCCAACAGTTGGCTGTGTGTGTCTTGGCCTGTCCTCTCAGGCTGTGACAGGGGTCTGCGGGGTCATGGCTAGAAGGGAAACAGCTTGTGTCAAATTAACATCAAAAGTAATTTTTCCCCCATTTTAGTGAGACAAAGCTGGATCCCATCTAGCCATGACCGATCTACAGGGCCAAGGAATGGGTGTGAGTATCGGATTTCCCCTCGTCACCGGTACCCAGCTGTCTCACTCACTCAAACTGATGCCTGCCTTTACAGTCCCTCACTCACTCACCCCTCTGCTCTAACCACTAACCATTGGATAGCTTTTTGGAATTTACCTGCATAATCGTGAAAAGGGAAATATCAAGAGTTGGAATGGTTCGGAGTCCTCCGGTGTGACAGGTTGCTCATCACACATGAAAGCAAACTGGTGAAGAAAGGCTTTACCATACATCCACATACCAGATTTAATTTCTTCATTGACTGGACTAGCAACCAGTCGGAACAAGTAACTATATTGCATGCCCCTTTTTTTGTGTATGTGTGTGATCTGTTCAGCTTAGTCCCTTTCTAAATAGATATCATATATTTTTATCATTTAGATATATAGCAAATTCTTTAAGTTTCATTATTAAGAGGGGACTGAATTGTCAAATTCTCACTAAGACTGATTCTGGTTTTATATCATTGTCATTTTTCAGAATCTCTCAGCTCATGCCCAGTCTGGCAAGGCACCCAAATTTAGCCATGAGTGGACGTGTGTGTGTGTGTGTGTGTGTGTGTGTGTGTGTGTGTGCAGGCTTGTGTGAGTAAATCATCTCCCCCTCCCCCCATTACTACATGCGAGAGTAGAGGACATGATTGGGTCACGTGTCTCATTAAAATGGTCCCATTCAAATTGAGAGCCAGTGTTTCTGTTCCCCTAAACTGTATTCTGTCTTAGGTGGGTAGCACTGCAGGACGAGAGTGAGAGCTCACACACTACACCATGGCCCAATATGACCAGTGAGTCTGCTCTCCTGTTGCTGAACTGAATACATAGGATATTATTTTTTAATAGATTTACCTGGTTCTAAACAAAACAATGAGGGAAAGATTTAAGTATTAGATTATTCATTGCAATAGACATGTAAAAATGTAAAGCTCAGCCACCGTAACAATACTACTGCAATATCCGCCCTTAAATATATGTCAGATATCCTTGTTTGTTGATGTTGCTTAATGGTCTCTGTTTGTTTCTCTGAGTTAGACTTGAAGATAAACATTCTGTGGATATCCACGATAACCCCACAGCCCCTGACAATATTGTGAAAGAAGAAGACAATACTGTGAGTAGCATGACAATCTGCCACTGTTGGTAACACCATCCCTCAAACAGTTTAAAATAGCAGCCAACTAGGATGGTCAGAATACAGTAACCTCATTCGTAACATGTGAGGCTTTCTGCTCCCCTATTTATATTCTGCAGTAAGGTGACACTGTGGGCTAAATCCACAGAGCCTTTTTCATTTACCACTTACTCTCCAGAAGTAAAATAATGGTTTCAATTTACATTTTTCTACAGTGCAGTCAGGAAAGTATTCAGACCCCTTTACTTTCCCCACATTTTATTACATTACAGCCTTCTTCTAAATTTGATTAAATTGTTTTTTTTCCCCTCATCAAGCTACACACAATACCCCATAATGACAAAGCAAAAACTACTCTTTAGAAATGTATAAAAAATTAAACACTGAAAGCATCTTTGGCAGCGATTACAACCTCAAGTTTTCGTAGGTATGACGCTACAAGCTTGGCACATCTGTATTTGGGCTGTCATGAGCCTTTTACTGAGGAGTGGCCACTCTACTAATAAATGCCGGATTGGTGGAGTGATCGGGTTCTTGATCAGCTCCCTGACCAAGGCCCTTCTCCCTTGATTGCCTAGTTTGGCCGTGCGGCCGACTCTAGGAAGAGTCTTAGTGGTTTCAAACTTCTCCCATTTAAGAATGATGGAGGCCACTGTGTTATTGACAGTGGTGTAAAGTACTTAAGTAAAAATACTTTAAAGGTACTACTTAAGTAGATTTTTGGTGTATCTGTACTTTAACACATTCCTAAAGAAAATAACATACTTTTTACTCCATACGTTTTCCCTGACACCCAAAAGTACTCGTTACATTTTGAATGCTTAGCAGGAGAGGAAAATGGTCCAATTCACACACTTATCAAGAGAACATCCCTGGTCATCCCTACTGCCTCTGATCTGACGGACTCACTAAACACAGATGCTTTGCTTGTACATGATGGCTGAGTTTTGGAGTGTGCCCCTGGCTATCCATACATGTTTAAAACAAGAAAATTGTGCCGTCTGGTTTGCATAATATAAGGAATGTGAAAGGATATATACATTTACTTTTGATACTTAAGTACATCAAGTACATAGTTCTCTCACGTCACCCCGCTCCTCCGCTCTCTCCACTGGCTTCCAGTTGAAGCTCGCATCCGCTACAAGACCATGGTGCTTGCCTACGGAGCTGTGAGGGGAACGGCACCTCAGTACCTCCAGGCTCTGATCAGGCCCTACACCCAATCAAGGGCACTGCGTTCATCCACCTCTGGCCTGCTCGCCTCCCTACCACTGAGGAAGTACAGTTCCCGCTCAGCCCAGTCAAAACTGTTCGCTGCTCTGGCCCCCCAATGGTGGAATAAACTCCCTCACGACGCCAGGACAGCGGAGTCAATCACCACCTTCCGGAGACACCTGAAACCCCACCTCTCTAAGGAATATCTAGGATAGGATAAAGTAATCCTTCTCACCCCCCTTAAAAGATTTAGATGCACTATTGTAAAGTGGCTGTTCCACTGGATGTCATAAGGTGAATGCACCAATTTGTAAGTCGCTCTGGATAAGAGCGTCTGCTAAATGACTTAAATGTAAATGTAAATGTACATTTAAAACCAAATTCTTTTAGACTTTTACTCAAGTAGTATTTTACTGGGTGACTTTCACTTTTACTTGAGTAATATTCTATTAAGGTATCTTTACTTTTCCTTAGGTATGACAATTAGGTACTTTTAATGCTGCAGACATTTTTTGGTAACCTTCCCCAGATCTGTGCCTCGACACAATCCTGTCTCGGAGCTCTACGAACAATTACTTTGACCTCCTGGCTTGGTTTTTGCTCTGACATGCACTGTCAACTGTGGGACCTTATATAGACAGGTGTGCGCCCTTCCAAATCAAGTCCAATCAATTGAATTTATCACAGGTGGACTCAAGTCTTAGAAACATCTCAATGATGATCAATGGGAACAGTATGCACCTGAGCTCAATTTTGAGTCTCATATCAAAGGGTCTGAATACTTATGTAAATAAGGTAGTTCTGTTTATCTTTAGTATATTTGTTAACATTTCTAAAAACCTGTTCTCTGTCATTATTGGGTATTGTGTGTAAATTGATGAGGAAAAACTAATATAATACATTTTAGAACAAGGTTGTAACATAAAATGTGGGAAAAGGAAAGGGGTCTGAATAGTTTCCGAATGCACTGTATGATATAAATAACAATGATGATAGGAAATCATTGTTTTGATGAGACTGATTCTTTGGATTTCAATAAAAATGTTTTACCTCCAGCTGAATCAAATCAAATGACATATTAAGCAGATGTTATTGCGGGTGTAGTGAAATGCTTGTGTTCCTAGCTCCAGCAGTGCAGTAATATTGAACAATGTTTAGACAATATACAGATTTAAAAGTAAAACAATGCAAATAAGAAATATATAATATATATACCAATCCAATATATACCAATCCAATCAGCGGTCACTAAGCAGGGGAAAGGAAGGAAATCTGTAAAAGTATTGAGACATAAGCACCCTCTCTGCAGGTATACTTTATTTATGAGGAGGAGGTGGAAGTGGAGGAGAAGGAGCCCGAGCCTGAGCCCGTTGTTATATTGGTGAATGACAAACCACACAAGTTCAAGGACCACTACTGCAAGACGCCCAAGTTCTGTGACGTCTGTGCTCGTATGATAGTCCGTAAGTTATAACATTGGCCACAGTGGCTCTTGTATTTATTAATAGTATCTGTAAAGCTGAAGCTTAATAATACTGACTAGCTTCTTATAGTTGACTTCTCAACCTTTCAGTCAACAACAAGTTTGCTCTACGGTGCAAAAACTGCAAGACCAACATCCATCACTCATGCCAGTCCTATGTCGAGTATCAGAAGTGCTTTGGCAAAATTGTAAGACATTTTCAATTCATAATTTAGATAGTCATTATAATGTCAGAACATGATCAAGTTGCCATTGCATGCAGTTGCCAAAAACAACAATTATTCTACATATTCATTTTGCTGTCTCTCCTATAGCCCCCAGGTTTCAGACGGGCCTACAGCTCCCCTCTATACAGTAGTGACCAGACAGATGCAGGTAAGACACTAACCATCTCAACAAGTGTTCAACTTATTTTTTACTATGTGCTCTCTCTGCTGCTTCCCTTCTGTCTAGCCCACTCCAACCGTAACGACCCTGTGTTTGACACCCTGCGGGTTGGGGTCGTCATGGCAAACAAGGAGCGCAAGAAGGGGTCTGAGGACAAGAAGAATGTGAGTGTGGACCTCGTGTCCATATTAGCCAAAAAAGAAATGAATGACAATAAGTGGTGTAATTTACTGACAACCATTTGCATAGGGATCATAAATGGCATGTTAACCATATTTTTATCCCTCCAAGATGATGATGATGATGATGGAGGAAGAGGAATCCCAACAACCCAAAGAAGACGAACAGGCAGAAGGTATTGAAAAACGATGAGAATGTCCATATTGAAGCATGTGACAATTCAAGGTGTTGCCATCTATGGTTCCACTGCATCAACTATACAAAAATACACTTTATTTATTTAAAACAACGTATTTTATTTAAACATATTGTGCCATATGAAATGATATTGAAGCTCATCAAAGTGAATGATAAATAAACCGAAGCATAAGGGGTGGTTGGATGTCAAGCAGTTGCTAAACAATACACAGTACCGGTCAAAAGTTTAGACACACCTACTCATTCAAGGGTTTTTCTTTATTTTTTACTATTTTCTACATTGTCGAATAATAGTGAAGACATCACAACTATGAAATAACACATATGGAATCAGGTAGTAACCAAACAAATGTTAAACAAATCCAAACATATTTTAGATTTAAGATTCTTCAAAGTAGCCACCCGTTGCCTTGATGACAGCTTTGCACACACTTGGCATTCTCTCTACCAGCTTCATGATGTAGTCACCTGGAATGCATTTCAAATAACAGGTGTGCCTTGTTAATTTGTGGAATTTCCTTCCTTCTCAATGTGTTTTTGGCCAATCAGTTGTGTAACAGACACAGATGTGTAACAGACACATCTTAACATCAACTGTTCAGAGGAGATTGCGTGAATCAGGCCTTCATGGTCAAATTGCTGCAAAGAAACCACTACTAAAGGACACCAATAATAAGAAAAGATTTGCTTGGGCCAAGAAACACGAGCAATGGACATTAGACCAGTGGAAATTTGTCCTTTGGTCTGATGAGTCCAAATGTTAGATTTGTGGTTCCAACCACCGTGTCTTTGTGAGATGCAGAGATGGTGAACGGATGATCTCTGCATGTGTGGTTCCCACCGTGAAGCATGGAGGAGGAGGTGTGATGTGTGGGGGTGCTTTGCTGGTGACGCTGTCAGTGATTTATTACGATTTTAAGGCACACTGAACCAGCATGGCTACCATAGCATTCTGTAGCGATACACCATCCCATCTGGTTTGCACTTAGTGGGACTATCATTTGTTTTTCAACAGGACAATGACCCAAAACACCACCAGGCTGTGTAAGGGCTATTTGACCAAGGAGAGTGATTGAGTGTTGCATCAGATGACCTGGCCTCCACAATCACCTGACCTCAACCCAATTGAGGTGGTTTGGGAGGAGTTGGACCGCAGATTGAAGGTAGCAGCCAACAAGTGCTCAGCATATGTGGGAATTCCTTCAAGACTGATGGAAAAGCATTCCAGGTGAAGCTGGTTGAGAGAATGACAAGAGTATGGAAAGCTATCATCAAGGCAAAGGGTGGCTACTTTGAAGAATCTAAAATATTTTAAATTTTAAATTGTTTAACACTTTTTTGGTTACTACATTATTCCATGTGTTATTTCATAGTTGTGATGTCTTTACTATTATTCTACAATGTAGAAAATAGTACAAATAAAGAAAAACCCTGGAATGAGTAGGTGTCCAACATTTTGACTGGTACTGTATGTATGTCAACCTTTTCCCAGACTAACCAGAATGACATCCAGTACAGAACAAAAAAATGTATGTTACGCTGAATGTCAAGGAGCAACATAAAATTAATGTAATACTGACTATAAAGTTGTGGAGTTGACCATTGTTGTATTGAAACTCTACAAAGACCCTGTGTGATGTCCTTATAGGAAAGCCAGAGGGGGATAAGAAAGGAGACAAGGCTGACAAAGCAGATGACAAGGTAAGGGACTGTAAATGCCTGACATCATGTATACACTAACCATGTAAATATCAATAATAACACCCCGTCTGGTACATCAATACAATCAGTAGTTAAATAAACATTGGTGTATGTTTGCTACAGAAAAAGAAGGAGATGGGAAACATGGGAAATCAGTCACATTACTACCTGGCTCTGTATCGCTTCAAGGCTATTGAGAAAGACGACCTTGACTTCCAGTGGGTTTACCAATACATTTCCTTATATTGTATGAATTAGGTTTTATGTCCAACATTTCAGTCTTGTGGTAATATGAAACATTTGATACAATTTGATAAAAATATACAAACCTTTGTGTTTTTCAGTCCTGGTGATCGAATCACTATAATTGATGATGCAAATGAGGAATGGTGGAGGGTAAGTGTTCCTGAAAAATGTTCATGCAAGCTGACAATGATCAAAACTAGCAATGACTCTGCTAGTAGTCTCTATGCCACAGGGTTCAATTCTCGGGCCGACTCTTTTCTCTGTATTTATCAATGATGTCACTCTTGCTGCTGCTGGTGATTCTCTGATCCACCTCTACGCAGACGACACCATTCTGTATACATCTGGCCCTTCTTTGGACACTGTGTTAATTAACCTCAAAACGAGCTTCAATGCCATACAACACTCCTTCTGTGGCCTCCAACTGCTCTTAAATGCTAATAAAGCTAAGTGCATGCTCTTCAACCGATTGCTGCCCGCACCATCCAGCATCACTACTCTGGACGGTTCTGACTTAGAATATGTGGACAACTACAAATACCTAGGTGTCTGGTTAGACTGTAAACTCTCCTTCCACACTCACATCAAACATCTCCAATCCAAAATTAAATCTAGAATCGGCTTTCTATTTCGCAAAAAAGCCTCCTTCACTCATGCTGCCAAACATACCCTCGTAAAACCGACTGACTTCCTTGAAGTCATTTACAAAATAGCCTTCATTTACAAAATAGCCTCCAACACTCATCAAACTGGATGTAGTCTATCACAGTGCCATCCGTTTTGTCACCAAAGCCCCATATACTACCCACCACTGCGACCTGTATGCTCTCGTTGGCTGGCCCTCACTACATATTTGTTGCCAAACCCACTGGCTCCAGATCATCTATAAGACTTTGCTAGGTAAAGCCCCGCCGTATCTCAGCTCACTGGTCACCATAGCAACACCCACCCGAACACACGCTCCAGCAGGTATATTTCACTGGTCATCCACAAAGCCAACATTTACTTTGGCCGCCTTTCCTTCCAGTTCTCTGCTGCCAATGATTAGAACAAATTGCAAAAATCACTGAAGCTAGAGTCTTATATCTCCCTCTCTAACTTCAAGGATCAGCTGTCAGAGCAGCTTACCGATCACTGTACCTGGACACAGCCAATCTGTAAATAGCACACCGAACTACCTCATCCCCATATTGCTATTTATCCTCTGAATCTGAAATAGGTAAGCAGCTTGGTTTGAAGAAATCAACTGTGGGAGCAATTATTAGGATATGGAAGACATACAAGACCACTGATAATCTCCCTTGATCTGGGGCTCCACACAAGATCTCACCCCGTGGGGTCAAAATGATCACAAGAACGGTGAGCAAAAATCCCAGAACCACACGGGGGGACCTAGTGAATGACCTGCAGAGAGCTGGAACCAAAGTAAAAAAGCCTACCATCAGTAACACACTACGCCGCCAGGGACTCAAATCCTGCAGTGCCAGATGTGTCCCCCTGCTTAAGCCAGTACATGTCCAGGCCCGTCTGAAGTTTGCTATAGAACATTTGGATGATCCAGAAGAAGACTGGGAGGATGTCATATGGTCAGATAAAACCAAAATATAACTTTTTGGTAAAAACTCAACTCGTCGTGTTTGGAGGACAAAGAATGCTGAGTTGCATCCAAAGTACACCATATCTACTGTGAAGCATGGGGGTGGAAACATCATGCTTTGGGGCTGATCCGTGTAAAGGAAAGAATGAATGGGGCCATGTATCGTGAGATTTTGAGTGAAAACCTCCTTCAATCAGCAAGGGCATTGACGATGAAACGTGGCTGGGTCTTTCAGCATGACAATGATCCCAAACACACCGCCCGGGCAACGAAGGAGTGGCTTCGTAAGAAGCATTTCAAGGTCCTGGAGTGGCCTAGCCAGTCTCCAGATCTCAACCCCATAGAAAATCTTTGGGAGTTGAAAGTCTGTGTTGCCCAGCAACAGCCCCAAAACATCACTGCTCTAGAGGAGATCTGCATGGAGGAATGGGCCAAAATACTTGCAACAGTGTGTGAAAACCTTGTGAAGACTTACAGAAAACGTTTACCCTCTGTCATTGCCAAAAAAGGGTATATAACAAAGTATTGAGATAAACTTTTGTTATTGACAAAATACTTATTTTCCACCATAATTTGCAAATAAATTCATTAAAAATCCTACAATGTGATTTTCTGGATTTATTTTCCCTCATTTTGTCTGTCATAGTTGAAGTGTACCTATGATGAAAATTACAGGCCTCTCATCTTTTTAAGTGGGAGAACTTGCACAATTGGTGGCTGACTAAATACTTTTTTTGCCCCACTGTATTTATTGCCTTACCTCCCTACTTTTCTACATTTGCACACACTATACATAGATTTTTCTATTGTGTTATTGACTCTGTTTATGTGCAACTCTGTGTTTTTGCTTTTGTCGCACTGCTTTGCTTTATCTTGGCCAGATCACAGTTGTAAATGAGAACTTGTTCTCAACTGGCCTACCTGGTTAAATAAAGGTGTTCTCAACTGGCCTACCTGGTTAAATAAAGGTGTTCTCAACTGGCCTACCTGGTTAAATAAAGGTGTTCTCAACTGGCCTACCTGGTTAAATAAAGCTGTTCTCAACTGGCCTACCTGGTTAAATAAAGCTGTTCTCAACTGGCCTACCTGGTTAAATAAAGCTGTTCTCAACTGGCCTACCTGGTTAAATAAAGGTGTTCTCAACTGGCCTACCTGGTTAAATAAAGCTGTTCTCGACTGGCCTACCTGGTTAAATAAAGGTGTTCTCAACTGGCCTACCTGGTTAAATAAAGGTGTTGTCAACTGGCCTACCTGGTTAAATAAAGGTGTTCTCAACTGGCCTACCTGGTTAAATAAAGGTGTTCTCAACTGGCCTACCTGGTTAAATAAAGCTGTTCTCAACTGGCCTACCTGGTTAAATAAAGGTGAAATAAATAAATAAATAATAATAAATCGTGCCTCATGAGATCTACTTTCTATTTTATTGTCACCATTGTAAATAAGGGCAATTATTTATTCTCAGGGGAAGATTGGGGAGAAGACAGGTTACCTCCCCACCAATTACATCATTAGAATAAAAACGGGAGAGAGGGTGTTCAAGGTGACGCGCTCCGTCGTGGGAAACAGAGAGATGGGTCAGATAACACTGAAAAAAGACCAGGTAAGAAACGGGTGTCTCTGTATCAGACCTGAGTCAAATACTATCGCATACAGCAGTTGAAAGTAGTGTAACTGAGGTGTGCTTTATTTAGCTACTGCTGGTCACACTGAATCATGCCCAGCTCAAGTATTTGACCCAGGTCAGCTGTCTGTCTATGAAAATAATGTTTCTTAGTTTTTCTTTGCACAGGAAACTGATGTCAACTGATTTATGATCATGAGCAGTATGGATGAGTGTGTGCATATGGAAAGTGACTGTAATGACTGTTGCTACTGTGCGTGTGTGTCTGGTCGTGTGTGGTGGAAAAAGTATCCAATTGTCATACTTGAGTGAAAGTAAAGATACCTTAATAGATGATAACTCAAGTAAAAGTGAAAGTCACCCAGTAAAATACTATTTGAATAAAAGTATTTGGTTTCAAATATACGCAAGTATCAAAAGTAAACAAAGTAAAATGATTTAAAATTCCTTATATTAAGCAAACAAGACTGCACCATTTTCTTGTCATTTCTATTTACGGATAGCAAGGGGCACACTCCAACACTCAGACATAATTTACAAACAAAGAATGTGTGTTTAGTGAGTCCAGCAGATCAGAGGCAGTAGGGATGACCAGGCATGTTCTCTTGATAAGTATGTGAATTATACCATTTTCCTGTCACGCAAAGCATTCTAAAGTACTTTTGGGTGTCAGGGAAAATGTAAGGAGTAAAAAGTACATTATTTTCTTTAGGAATGTAGTGATGTAGAATAATAGTGAAGACATCAAAACTATGAAATAACACATATGGAATCATGTAGTAACCAAAAAAAGTGTTAAACATATCTAAATATATTTTTTATTTTAGATTCTGCAAAGTAGCCACGATCTGCCTTGATTGCTTTGATTGCTTTGCACACTCTTGGCATTCTCTCAACCAGCTTTATAAGGAATGCCTTTCCAACAGTCTTAAAGGAGTTCCCACATATGCTGAGCACTTGTTGGCTGCTTTTCCTTCACTCATCCCAAACCATCTCATTTGGGTTGAGTCGGGTGATTGTGGAGGCCAGGTCATCTGATGCAACACTCCATCACTCTCCTTGGTCAAATGGCCCATTCACAGCCTGGAGGTGTGTTTTGGGTCATTGTCCTGTTGAAAAACAAATGATAGTTGGACTAAGTGCAAACCAGATGGCATGGTGTATTCGCTGCAGAATTCTGCGATAGCCATGCTGGTTCAGTGTGCCTTGAATTCTAAATAAATCACTGACAGTGTCACCAGCAAAGCATCCCCACACCATCACACCTCCTCTTCCATGCTTCACAGTGGGCACCACACATGCGGAGATAATCTGTTCACCTACTCTGCGTCTCACAAAGACACGGCTATTGGAACCACAAATCTCAAATTTGGACTCATCAGACCAAAGGACAGATTTCCACTGGTCTAATGTCCATTCCTCATGTTTCTTGGCCCAAGCACGTCTCTTATTTTTATTAGTGTCCTTTAGTAGTGGTTTCTTTGCAGCAATTTTACCATGAAGGCCTGATTCACACAGGTTCCTCTGAACAGTTGATGTTGAGATGTGTCTGTTACTTGAACTCTGTGAAGCATTTATTTGGGCTGCAATCTGAGGTGTATTTAACTCTAATGAACTTATCCTCTGCAGCAGAGGTAACTTTGGGTATTCCTTTTCTGTGGCGGTCCTCATGAGAGCTAGTTTCATCATAGCGCTTGATGTTTTTTGTGACTGCACTTGAAGAAACCTTCAAAGTTCTTGAATTTTCCAGATTGACTGACCTTCATGTCTTAAAGTAATTATGGACAGTCATTTCTCTTTGCTTATTTGAGCTGTTGTTGCCATAATATGGGCTTGGTCTTTTACCAAATCTTCTGTATACTACCCCTACCTTGTCAGAACACAACTGATTGGCTCAAACGCAAAAAATAAAGAAAAACCCTTGAATGAGTAGGTGTCCAAACCTTTGGCCGGTACTTTAAATAGTAAAATATAGATACCCCAAAAACTTTAGTAGTACTTTAAAGTATTTTTTACTTAAGTACTTTGCCACAACACTGTCCTCCATTCTCTTTGTGTTGCAGATCGTGGTGAAGAAGGGAGAGGAGGTGAATGGCTACTTGAAGGTCAGCACAGGCCGCAAGCTGGGCTTCTTTCCCACTGACCTGCTCCAGGAGATCTGAGCCTGACCGGATCACAACCACAGGTCTAGAGTCACCAGGACTAGGACCATAACCACATAACACCAAACCCAAGACCTAAACACATGATCACAACATTTTCTAACACAACATTTACACTAACACTTGTATTTTCCACTTTTAGGGGCCTATAGAGCTGATCTGGTGAATGTGTAAGCTGTTTGAGCTCTGTAAATTGTGTTGAGTGTAACTTAATACTGCATCCTACCCACCCTAGTGAACTGGATCAGCTATCCATGCAATCCGAGCTGGACAGAGACGTGTGACGTAGGACCAGGAGTGTGTGGTGGACACCTAAAAAGTGAACATGTTTGTGCCATTTTAATGTGATCAAAACCGGACAACCTGAAATTACATCTTCAGAAACTTGAAGCAAAAAAAGTGTCTGTAACTACTGACTGTATCTATTAAAGTAACTAGGATTTTTACGTTGTTTTTGTTATGCAAACCTAATTGTCTTGGAGGCTAATGTATTGCTTACTCTTATTGTAGTAGTTCCTTTTTCATATATAGTCAGCTGAAATTCTAGTGCTTCGTTTTCCCCTTGATGCAAATGTTCAAGAGGGCTTGTTAAAGTGCATGTTGTAATTTTATTTTAGCTTGGGCCGGTCTTTTATCATCTTTAACATAAGTGTGCTGTGTATTCGTTGTATTTTTAGAGCAATAGACAATGTAAGCCTGACTGACAGAGACCCACAAACTTTTGCCAGACAAATGAAGTTGAAATCATTGATACAATATTGTAACATTACGCAACAGTCAAGGTCACATCAACAGACTGTTCACCTTGGCAGTCGGGTATTCAAACCAGCTAGCTTTCGGTTACTGGCCACGCTAACCGCTACCTGCCACCCTAAAAAAAATGGGACAATGGGGCTTTCTCTCAATGGTGTAGTAGCAGGTGTCTGTGGGTAAAATGCCATATACCCACTTATTTTCAGTGGCCATTGTGTATATACTCACTTCTTAATACTCACCCCAAAATGCGTATCAAAGTAGTGTAGTGGTGGTATATGCTGCATCTGATGGAACTGATCAGAACATTTAGCTTAAAATGTTGATAAACTATTATTTCACATTTTAAGCACAGCAATGTGCACATGGCAGTAGGCCTATGTGCGAATGTTCCAAAATGCAATTGCGGGAAATATCTGAGATGGAAATATCTATTAGAGATTTTGAAACAGGGAAGATCTAAAGATGCAACAACTATCATGGGTTGTTAATATGACTAGGATAAGGCCGTTGGCTGATAGACAATTAAAGAAAGTTGAAAGAAAACCAATAGAACAGGAGAACGCATATGAGGAAGTCTGTAAAATAATTGCCTCAACGTTTCTATGGTGGGATTTTGGCTATAGGCTACTTTGAAGCCAGTTAAAGACATGCCTCATAATATGAAGTAAAAGTTTGCACAATATATGTTGAACAAATCTAATAACATAGATTGATTATATTCCATCTAAATGGTCGTTATGCAAAAGTTTATAAAAAATCTAATTATACACTTCTATTTTTGCAATTTAAATGACATTTACACAGGGGTAAACCAGCAGGTGTGTAAAAGGGGCTATGCTAAAAGCCTGCATGCTGTATAATTTCAAACTTTTTTTTAGCTAATACAGAATAAAGAAATCACAAGATGATAAATTGGCTTTAATCAGAGTGCCAAAATATATATTTTTAAACAATTAGGACTCTGGTATAATGTGGGTGTAAGAACCAACGCTGGAGATGAGAAGCAGCTACGGAGAGTTGAACATTTAATTTAGCACAGACATGGAACGGGACAGGAACAGCGTCAGAACCGGGTAAGACAAAGACACCACAATTCATGCTGAAGCCGGGATTAGAGCTGGGGAACAGACAGAATTAGGGGAGGAAATAATTTACCTTCAATTTTGTATACTGTGCATTTCAATAACATAAAGAGAGTAGGTTACTTAAGACATAAACAATAGGATGGAGGTTGGCTGGTTGGATGGATGGCCCAAAGGTTATGTGTTCAAATCTCATCATTGACAAATGTAGCATTTTAGCTAATTAGCATTTTTGCAACTACTTACATTCTTAGCTACTTTGATACTACTTTGTATGTTAGCTAACCCTTCCCCTAACCCTTCCTCTAACCCGTTAACCTAACTCCTAACTGTAACTTTAACTCTTCAACTACTTACCTAGCCTGTTACCTAACCTTAACCCCTAAAGCTAACCCTAACCTTAAACGCTAACCGTAACTCCAAGCCTAACTAATGTTAGCCACCTAGCTACCCTAGCTAACATTAGCCACAACTAATTGGAATTTGTGTAATGTACACAAATATGCTATAAAAAAAAAGAAACATGTAAAAAGAAACACGTTGTGAAGAAAGTGTAATACACAAGAAAGTTATTGCTTGTGCCTGTCATGAATTTCCATTAAGTAATTTGTGTCTATTTCACAATAAGCTGTGAAAGTGTGTAGATTTGTCAAGTTTGTCAGTTTCACAGAAAAGTGTAGCCTACTTTGAAAAACCTCTTAAGGATCGGACCCTTTTTTTCAATTTTGCCGAAAATGACTTACCCAAATCTAACTGCCTGTAACTCAGGACTTGAAGCAATGATATGCATAGTTTTTGGAAATGTGAAATGGATGTAGGAGAATATAACACATTAGATGTGGCAAAAGATAATACAAACCAAAAACATGTGTTTTCATCATATTTGAAATGCAAGAGCAAGGCCATACATTAAAAGATAGGATCCTAGGCATAACTTCAATTTTGTCCACAAGATGGCAGCAGTGTGTGTGCAAAGTTTCAGACTAATCCAGTGAAGAATTTCCTCACTTCACAATATTTTGCATCAAGTCTGCCAGGAGTTTGCCCAAATGTATGGTAAATGTTTGGTAAATGTATGCATTTTTAAGTACATAACTATAGAGAACACACAAAATTGCTATGGTAATAAAAAAATGAAGTTTACACACTCTCAGGAATGTCATACATGATGGATCATTAGCTTCCCTACAGAAAATACACTAACCACATATCCACATATCTAGATGGCCGGGTGGGGTAGGTGTGGAGCCAGAGACAGCAGTGGGGTCAAACTGTAGAACCAAGTTCCTACATTTGAACATAAAAATGTATTTTTTAAAACAAACCTACACTACATTTTATCTCTGGGACCTTCAGGATGACAAATCAGAGCAAGATTACTGAATGTAAGTACATTATTTACCTTCAGAGGTGAATGTATCAAACCAGTTGCCGTGATAAAAGTTTTGTTGTTGTGTACTATACTCAAACAATAGCACTGTATTTTTCTTTTCTGTAATAGCTACTGTAAACTGGACTATACAGTTAGATTAAAAATAATATAAGCTTTCTGCCCATATAAGACATGTCTATGTCCCGGAAAGTTGGCTGTTATACACAACGTTTTCTAGTCACATTATCGCATATTGAGCAACAACCGTCCCGGTTTAGGAACACCGATCACGTAGAGGTTTAAAAAGAAAGTTGATTCCAGATTTGTTGAAATGCCACGAGCTTCCCGAATTCAATTCATTACATCACCCTCCCTGTCCCTGTTGGGCCTTGAAATGGGAGGTCAGGGGCCTCGAAATGAACATGCCTCTTGGTTACTTTGATGCCCTACTGATCACTGTGAAGGTCATGCACACAACTATGGCACAGGTAGTGGCATTTTACACCTACTAAGAGTTAGAAATCTAGTCTGGTAAAAGTAGCACATAGCAGGCCTATACGTAGAAATTGTAACAATACATCTTGTGGAAAATGTTGCATATAAAAAGGCCTACTTACTGGCCTGCTACACCAGACACAAAGTACTCTTAGCAGGTAGGCTACTCAACTGTTTTCTTACCCTGTTTTTATTATTTATTTTTTTACATGGGATCTAGCACCTACCATCGGGAGTCTATGTTAGGCTATACTGAACAAAAATATAAACGCAACATGCAACAATTTTAAAGATTACATATAAGGACATCAGTCAATTACAATAAATTCATTAGGCCCTAATCTATGGATTTTACATGACTGGGAAAACAGGTATTGTTGGTCACAGGTACCGTAAAAAAAAAAAAGGTAGAGCCGTGGATCAGAAAACCAGTCAGTATCTGGTGTGACCACCATTTGCCACAAGTAACACATCTCCTTTGCTTAGAGGTGATCATCGGGCTGTTGTTTGTGGCTTGTGGAATATTGTCCAACTCAAGTTTCAAGTTTTAATGTCACATGCAAATGTTCACATGTACAGTGAAATGCCTTGATTGCAAACTCAAAATCCAACAATGCAAGAATCAGGAACATTGTGATCCTAGAGAAAAAAACATGAGAAATAAGAAAAAATATGAACACAATAAGTAAGTAAGCATACTATATACAGAGTCAGTTCCAATACCTGATCTACAATGTGCAGGAATACTGGAGTGATGGAGGTAGATATGTTTAAGGATAAGGTGACTAGGCATCAGGATATAAGATAAACAGAGTAGCAGCAGCTTGTATGTGAATGGGTGTGCGTGTGTGTGTAGAGTCAATATAAATGTATGTGAATATTATGTGTGAGTGAGCAAAAGATGGAGTGAGCGTGTGAATGTGTAGGGCCCGGTGAGTGAGCAGATGGAGTGAGTGTGTGAATGTGTAGGGCCTGGTGAGTGAGCAGATGGAGTGAGTGTGTAGGGCCCGGTGAGTGAGCAGATGGAGTGAGTGTGTAGGGCCCGGTGAGTGAGCAGATGGAGTGAGTGTGTAGGGCCCGGTGAGTGAGCAGATGGAGTGAGTGTGTAGGGCCTGGTGAGTGAGCAGATGGAGTGAGTGTGTAGGGCCCGGTGAGTGAGCAGATGGAGTGAGTGTGTAGGGCCCGGTGAGTGAGCAGATGGAGTGAGTGTGTAGGGCCCGGTGAGTGAGCAGATGGAGTGAGTGTGTAGGGCCCGGTGAGTGAGCAGATGGAGTGAGTGTGTAGGGCCCGGTGAGTGAGCAGATGGAGTGAGTGTGTGAATGTGTAGGGCCCGGTGAGTGAGCAGATGGAGTGAGTGTGTAGGGCCCGGTGAGTGAGCAGATGGAGTGAGTGTGTAGGGCCCGGTGAGTGAGCAGATGGAGTGAGTGTGTAGGGCCCGGTGAGTGAGCAGATGGAGTGAGTGTGTAGGGCCCGGTGAGTGAGCAGATGGAGTGAGTGTGTAGGGCCCGGTGAGTGAGCAGATGGAGTGAGCGTGTAGGGCCCGGTGAGTGAGCAGATGGAGTGAGTGTGTAGGGCCCGGTGAGTGTGCATAGAGAGAAAAACATAAAAAGGTCGATGAGGATACAGTGAGGGAAAAAAGTATTTGATCCTCTGCTGATTTTGTACGTTTGCCCACTGACAAAGAAATGATCAGTCTATCATTTTAATGGTAGGTTTATTTGAACAGTGAGAGACAGAATAACAATTTTAAAAATCCAGAAAAATGCATGTAATTTTTTTTTAATAAATTGAGTTGCATTTTAATGAGGGAAATAAGTATTTGACCCCATCTCAATCAGAAATATTTCTGGCTCCCAGGTGTCTTTTATACAGGTAACGAGCTGAGCTTAGGAGCACACTCTTAAAGGGAGTGCTCCTAATCTCAGCTTGTTACCTGTATAAAAGACACTTGTCCACAGAAGCAATCAATCAGATTCCAAACTCTCCACCATGGCCAAGACCAAAGAGCTCTCCAAGGATGTCAGGGACAAGATTGTAGACCTACACAAGGCTGGAATGGGCTACAAGACCATTGCCAAGCAGCTTGGTGAGGAGGTGACAACAGTTGGTGCGATTATTTGTAAACGGAAGAAACACAAAAGAACTGTCGATCTCCCTCGGCCTGGGGCTCCATGCAATAACTCACCTCGTGGAGTTGCAATGATCATGAGAATGGTGAGGAATCAGCCCAGAACTACACGGGAGGATCTTGTCAATGATCTCAAGACAGCTGGGACCACAGTCACCAAGAAAACAATTGGTAACACACTACGCCGTGAAGGATTGAAATCCTGCAGCGCCCACAAGGTCCCCCTGCTCAAGAAAGCACATATACATGCCCGTCTGAAGTTTGTCAATGAACATCTGAATGATTCATAGGACAACTGGGTTAAGGTGTTGTGGTCAGATGAGACCAAAATGGAGCTCTTTGGCATCAACTCAACTCGCCGTGTTTGGAGGAGGAGGATTGCTGCCTATGACCCCAAGAACACCATCCCCACCGTCAAACATGGAGGTGGAAACATTATGCTTTGGGGGTGTTTCTGCTAAGGGGACAGGACAACTTCACCACATCAAAGGGACGATGGACAGGGCCATGTACCGTCAAATCTTGGGTGAGAACCTCCTTCCCTCAGCCAGGGCATTGAACATGGGTCGTGGATGGGTATTCCAGCATGACAATGACCCAAAACACACGGCCAAGGCAACAAAGGAGTGGCTCAAGAAGAAGCACATTAAGGTCCTGGAGTGGCCTAGCCAGTCTCCAGACCTTAATCCCATAGAAGATCTGTGGAGGGAGCTGAAGGTTCGAGTTGCCAAACGTCAGCATCGAAACCTTAATGACTTGTAGAAGATCTGCAAAGAGAAGTGGGACAAAATCCCTCCTGAGATGTGTGCAAACCTGGTGGCCAACTACATGAAATATCTGACCTCTGATTGCCAACAAGGGTTTTGCCACCAAGTACCAAGTCATGTTTTGCAGAGGGGTCAAATACTTATTTCACTCATTAAAATGCAAATCAATTTATAACATTTGACATGCGTTTTTCTGGATTTTTTTGTTGTTATTCTGTCTCTCACTGTTCAAATAAACCTACCATTAAAATTATAGACTGACAATTGCTTTGTCCGTGGGCAAACATACAAAATCAGCAGGGGATCAAATACTTTTTCCCCCTCACTGTACAAGGTTAACTCAGATAGTCAGTGTAGCTATATTGTTAGCTATTTATCAGGCGTATTACTTGGGGATAGAAGCTGTTCAAGAGCCTTTTGTTGCCAGACTTGATGCACCGGTACCGCTGGCTATGCAGAAGCAGAGAGAATAGTCTATGGCATAGGTGGTTGGAGTCTTTAACGATTTTCCAGGCCTTCCTACTACACCGCCTGATATAAATGTCCTAAATGGCAGGGAGCTCGGCTTCAGTGATGTACTGGGCTGTCCGCACCACCCTCTGTAGTGCCATGCGATGGTGCTATTGCCTTCCCAGGCAGTGATGCAGCCAGGCAAAATGATCTCAATGGTACAGCTGTAGAACTTTGAGGATTTGAAGGAAAATGACAAACTTTTTCAATCTCTTGAGGTGGAAGAGGCACTGTCGCGCCTTCTTCACGACGGAACTTGAAGTTGTCTACCTGCTCCACTGCGAGAAATTAACATAAAATTCTCTGGCAACAGTTCTGGTGGACATTCCTGCAGTCAGCATGCCAATTGCACGCTCTCTCAAAACTTGAGACATCTGTGGCATTGTGTTGTGTGTCAAAACTACACATTTTTGAGTGGCATTTTATTGTCCCCAGCATAACATGTACCTGTGTTATGATCATGCTATTTAAACATCTTCTTGATAAGCCACACCTGTCAGGTGGATGGACTATCTTGGCAAAGGAGAAATGCGCACTAGGGAAATAAAGACATTTGTACACAAAATTTGAGCAAAATTAGCATTTTGTGCAAATGGAGTATTTCTGGGATCTTTTATTTCAGTGCATAGATTTTGGTTCAGTGCATGTTGACAAAGGAATTTGGACCACGTGGTAAAAAAAAAAAAAAGACAAGGGCCATTGAGAAACGATAATTTCCCTGCCTTATCAGGCTGTTTCTACACACACATACCAAGACTGTACGTAAGATAGTCAGCAGCAACCACCAATAGTCTACAGAAACTATCCACATTCTGCACACATACTGACACTATGCTGGTACTGTCTTTATATTCCCCACTCCCCAGGGAGAGATTTCCTGTCATTGTGTCAGCCTCCCAGTGGCAGAACCAGGGACATAGGGGTAGGCTGTCAAATTGTGCTGCTTAAGAAGTCACATCTCTGGGTAAGAGTCGTAACGAGCCAGGAGGTTTGGTGACAGATAGACAGTAGCAGAGTGTTAACAAGCCTCCATACCACCATCCTGTAAGATTTCCTCTGGAATTTATTACCAGATTCATGAGAGGGTCTTTATGATTTTAATGCTCTCACATGCTGCCCACAGTTGATAGCGTACATATTAGGGATTCATTATATACTCCAATAGCTTCACAATTGTAATTTTTGGACCATGATCTATATTCACCATGGTCAATTTCAAAAGAATGCCAGCTACAAAGTGTAGGTGGTTTGTGAAATTATGCTCTTTTACATGAGTTCTAATTTGCTCTCATTATACAATGATGAGAAGAAAACTGACATGTGCATGTATGGCACAGACAGAAAGGGAGAGAGAGTGTGCGGGGGAGAGCGTGAGAGCGCAAATGAAAATACAGGGGCTGTCTAATAATATAAGCAGGGTGGATCTCTCAAACAATTTCCTGATGTTCTCTTTCCTCCCAGTTCATCCTGTTTTCACAGAGCTATGGACCTCATGATAAAATGTTATTGAAGCCACTAACAAAATGTGATTTGACTTTCTTGTTAGTCTAAAGGGTTCTACGTTTTCTTCCAAGTGGATTGCTGTCAGACTTTGATTGATTGCCCCGGTGTCCAGATTTGTACGTCAACATAAGACATTCAGAGAAGAAATGAGGGTACTATTAATCAACTTTGCCACCTTCAGTCTGTGGCTTCTACCAACGGTAAGCTATTTCACATATTTCACATGACAAGTGCAGGCAATCATTTTCAGATAAACAGGTGTTATTCCGAGAGTTAAAGTAAAAATTTGTATTTTTTCCATGTGTTTTTTATAAAATAACAATAGTACTTGGCTCTTTGTGCCCATTCATGCTTAGGTGCCGTCCATATGTCTCTGGCGTTGCCCAATTGCTTTTGGTTCTTATTTGAGAAGAGGAGTGAGTAAACTGTAAACCTGACCAGTGACCACTTTGATGCACCAAACCTTTCTGAACAGAAATATAATGGCAACATGTCAAGTGTTGGTCCCGTGTTTCATGCACTGAAATAAAATATCCCAGAAATGTTCCATAAAAAGCAGATTTCTTTCTAATTGTGTGCACAAATTTGTTCACATCCCTGTTAGTAAGTATTTCTCCTTTTCCAAGATAATCCATCCAGCTGACAGGTGTGGCATACCAGGAAGCTGATTAAACAGCATTACACAGATGGATGTTGTGCTAGAAACAATAAAAGGCCACTCTAAAATGTGCAGTTTTGACACACAACAAAATGCCACAGATATCTCAAGTTGAGGTACCATGCAATTGCCATTATGACTGCAGGAATTTCCACCAGAACTCTTGCCAGAGAATGTTAATTTCTCTACCATAAGCCGCATCCAACGTTGTTTTAAAGAATTTGTCAGTATGTCCAACCGGCCTCACAACCGCAGACCACGTGTATGGCGTTGTGTGGGCGAGCGGACTGCTGATGTCAATGTTGTGAACAGAGTGCCCCATGGTGGCGTTGGGGTTACGTTATGGGCAGGCATGAGCTACGGACAACGAACACAATTACATTTTATTGATGGCAATTTGAATGCACAGAAATACCATGACAAGTTCCTGAGTCCCGTGTCTTTTAAAGTACCTGTGACCAACAGATGCATATCTTTATTCCCAGTCATGTGAAATCCATAAATAAGGGCCTAATTGAATTTATTTCAATTGACTGATTTCCTCATATGAAATGTAAGTCAGTAAAATCTTTGAAATTGTTGCATGTTGCATTTATATTTTTGTTCAGTATAATAAAGCATAAATATGTCCTAGATTAAATTCCCATTATATCGCCCATCTATCCCTGGGGCAAGAAAACAACTGGATCATTCATATAAATGATCTGAATAATTATTCCGCTGAACATAGAGGGAGTACTACTTCAGTGCACCTCACACTACCACAAAGCCATAGGTTACATATGGAAATCAATGGTAAGACATTATTTATATCTATTGTAGAGGTTGATAGTTATGATGTTGTAGGCTATGAAGAGATATGTTGATCGTGATAACATAGGATAATGGCTTTGGGTAGAACTTCTTTAAAGTTAATTTCTCTTTATCTACCTTATCTTATTTTCAACATACCCCAGAGGACTCTGGTTCCCTAAAAACGTCTCATGGTGATGAATAATTCCAACTGATAGTTGTGTCTATGCATTTGTAAGGTCTCAAGATGTTCTCTTACTTAATGGCATTAATTACCCACTGGGCACAGATGTCCAGTTTTGATTTACATTTGGTTGAGTTGTCAACTGATGTGAATTCAATGTGAAATCAACAGAACATTTCACCATGTCATGTGATTTAGGTTAAAAGTTGGGTGCAAAAAATATGAAATTCCCTTACTTTGATAGCTTTTCTCAAATCCAATCAGTTTTCCACGTTGATTCAACGTCATCACATTGAATTTCTGAATTTCTGAAATAAAGTGGAAACAACGATTTAACCAGCTTTTGCCCAGTAATGACACTGTTTCCACATTTAGAAAAATTCATTACCTGTTATGAATGCACTGAAAAAAATCAGGAATTAATTCAAAGAATTCCCACTAAGGTTGAAGAACACCCATTCTTATTGAACTGGGATTATTTTCTAGACAGACTGAATTCATGCAATCAACCTATAGGCTATAATGTCTTTTTGCTTAGAGTCAACACCTTTCTATTCATGCACTAATAATCACTGGAAATATATGAGTCGCAAATTAGCATTTGATGGAACTCTATATACGGTTTGCCTGTAAACATCCTCCTAAGGGTTGACAGCTGTGTCTGGTTAAACTGATCATTTGCTCAGCATACACAATCTGGAGAATCATACGGTTCATTTATTGCTCACTGTAGTTTGTCTAACACATTTATCATAGTGCGGCAACTCAGGTAGGGCGCTTCACTCAGGCGCACATCACAATACCTAAGCTTAAACAGCAGCACCATTTTGGTTAGATATTCCTTTCACTGAAGCTGATGGCCATAAGCAGTGTCTCCAACACAACTTTTTTCTTCACTTCAGAGTTCCCCCAACATCATTCTCATGTATGATGATCATGTGAGTACAGTAATGATTATTTCCCATGCTAGACAATAAAGCAGTGAGAACCATGTTGTCATCTTTCACGGTCATCCCCATTGCCATGAGCTGAGATTCCCCATGTAAGGTTGTCTTCTAACCCAGCCATGGCCTGGCATACAGACACCCTGACACAGAGCCACGGGCATGGCTGACACATCACCCTGCTAGTGGAGGAGATTAATGCAGTGGCTCAGAGTTCCTTAGCCTGCTGAGGGTTCTGCAACGGGACTTTATTTAGACAGTGGATTACAGCCAGGAGAGTGGTTATAAAAAGGCATGCAGGGAGGGGAAATGTAGTTATAAGTATACTATACATTGATGATGTGTAGGCTAACATACAGTGAGATGGGTCAGGGTATATAGCAAGAATATATCAAATTAGCAATGAATGGGTAGGATTGGGAATCTGCTATGCTGTATGGTATAATCCCATGGGCTTGGTATACAGTAAAATGTAGTAAACTTTACAACCCACCGTTGTGCATACAAACAATTCACTGCAGATGCAATAACATCTGCAAATCTGTGTACATGGCCAACTCTGATTTGATTTGAAATATTGGATTGATAAAAATCTAAAAAGACTTATGGGTTTATCAATATTTCTGTCTGTTTATGGAACACGTTGACAAGTGGTAGGCTTTCTAGGACAGTGAGAATCCTTATAAAGTTCCATCCAAGGATAATTGAGGAAGAACACTATTCACTTTCCATTTTTAAATATTTATACATTTTTTTTACCCCTTCTTCATGGTATCCAATTGGTAGTTACAGTCTTGTCCCATCGCTGCTACTCCCGTATGAACTCAGGAGAGGCGAAAGTCGAGAACAGTGCGTCCCCCGAAACACAACCCAACCAAGCCGCATTGCTTCTTGATGTAACAGTATAGCTTCAGTCCCTCTCCTCGCCCCAACCTGGGCTCGAACCAGGGACCCTCTGCACACATCAACCACAGTCACTCATGAAACATCGTTACCCATCGTGCCACAAAAGCCATGGCCCTTGCAGAGCAAGGGGAACAACTAATTCTAGGTTTCAGAGCGAGTGACGTCACCGACTGAAACACTATTAGCGCGAACCGCCGCTAACTAGCTAGCCATTTCACATTGGCCACATTGACACAATGCCCACTTAACCCGTAAGCCAGCCACGCCAATGTGTCGGAGGAAACACCATACACCTGCCGACTGTCAGCGTGCACTGCGCCCGGCCCACCACAGGGGTCACTAGTAAGCACTAGTGAGTTACTAGTGAGTCACTGCTGCGCCGGCCAACCCCCCCCTAACCCGAACGATGCTGGGCCAATTGTGCTCCGCCCCATGAATCTCTTGGTCGCGGCTGGCTGAGACAAAGCCTGGACTTGAACCCAGCGTCTCTAGTGGAACAGCTAGCACTTAGACCACCGTGCCACTCATGAGGCCCTTCCCTTTCTATTTTAGCCTGAAAATGAATGAGGTCAACCTTTGCCAGTTCCAGTTTGAAGAGAATGGACAGATTATGCCATGGCCATGTGTTTCTATGTTTCTTATTACAAATTCACTGTAATGTCCAGAGCTGACATGGAAATGTCATGTACATGTTGTCTATTTATTATCTACATATTATACCAAGACTTTGGATGATTCATATCCACTGTATAACTAGAAATATACCATATCACCAAAATCTTCCAAAACTGAGATATGGTTATTCGGTTGAAGGGTTCAAGACAGATGGTTACAGCAGAGGACATGGAGCCAAGCTGACTTCACACTCAGCTGTGTCTGACAGTCACCGTTATCAAGGGTGTAGCTTACTGCAGCAGAGTCTATAATCTAATGTTATACACAACCAACCAATGAAACACTCCTGGACTACAATGGCTCAGGCCATGAACAAAGAGACTGCATCCAATGTTTTTTTGAGTGGATAATGAACCATCTTTTCATACATTTTCATGAGCTCATGACATCATCCCATCATTTTTAGCATGTCTTTGTCAATTCTCCATTAACGCTCATGTCCTCTTAATTGTATTTTTAGGATTACGTCCACACTGATCAGTAGATTTCTACCTAATGTACTTGATCAAGGTTATATTCATATAAAGCCTCCAGGCACGTGACGATTGACAACAATTCATTAGATAGAGAGAGAGAGACAGACTGACAGAGAAATAAAAAACATATTAAATGTATCCTTCATTCATGTGTTCACAGGTGCAAAAGGATGATGTTGTGAAGACCTTGGACTATCTGAACCTCAGCCCATTTGACTCCCTCTCACAGCCCTCTCCCTATGACATAAGAAGGTTAAGGGTAGATGGAAACATTGGAGCTGCAATGAAAGTCAAACACCTTTCCAAAGACTTCCAGATCGTATCCACCAAGACTAAGCCCCCAAACTATAGCTCTGCGGGCCCACATGGCTGGTCACAGAACCTCTCCCTACCCCTGGATCAGTCACAGTTACACTCCAAACCCAAGCCCCCCATGAAAGCACCTATCAAAGCTAAGAAGACCTTTGGCTGGGGAAACTTCTACCTCAACATCAAAACCACCAAGTTCAGCCTGCTGGTGACAAGTAAGATAGTGGACCACATCAACGGCACCTTCAGTGTGTACTTCCATCACAATTCGTCCCATCTGGGGAATATCTCAATCAGCATTGTTCCTCCCTCCAAACCCGTGGAATGGGATGATGTGGGAAGCCCGGAGCTCCAGTTCCAGAATCGGCCACAGTCTACCATCAATGAGCACCTGCAAGAGATGAAGGCCCTCAACTGCAGGGTGGAGTACCAGAGGACCAACAGGGCCAAGAAGACCAAACCCTGCCTCTATGACCACTCCCAGACCTGCTACTCAGAACACACTCAGTCTCACGCCGCCTGGATCTGTGCCAAGCCCTTCAAGGTCTTCTGTGTATTCATCTCTTTTCTCAGCACCGACTACAAACTGGTGCAGAAGGTCTGTCCAGACTACAACTTCTAGGCAGATCTCCAGCAATTTGGTGGATGAAGATAGTCGATGAACTAGAAAGGTTGATAAGGCATGTTTTTCTACATCTCCTATCCCAGTGGAGAAAGGGGCTTGCGCTGAACGGCAAGGATGGATGGTCCCACACCAACATTCAGGCCTCACACAGACATTCAGATGGAGAGCTTTGTGTTTAGTAGAATGGAAGTCAGCAGCATATGGACAATAACCTAAAAAAAAAAATTCACCACTGAAGGGTAGAAGACAGAAGATCAAGTAGGATAATAGTAAGATTATTTTGTAAACTATTTGTGGTAAAATATTGACCTGTGGGGAGTGATGCCCTATGTGCATGCCAATTCCAGCACAACTCTAATCCCTGCTTTTGTTACTTGTGGTTATGTTTGGGGAAGTGTTCTGCTTATTTGTCACACGTTGCCCCTTACATGAACATTCACTGTTAGTTTGGGGGTATCCTAACGCAACCAAGGCAAGGTACCTGGATGTTGATGAAATTATGTATGATGGAAAGCAAAATGTAGATTTGAAATGCATATTAAAATGAGTCGTTTTTTTGCTTGATGTGTTATTGAGTTCCTACATCACACACTAAGTTTCCTAATGAGTTTGGACAACAACATTAGTAAGGAGAACTAACTGTACTGTACAGAAATTAAGCACCTGTTCTGGACAGAAACAAAGATCTGGAATTTAATTTGTGTGAATTAGTACTCAATTCGCACGCATCTCATTATCGGCTCTTCAAATCAAATCAAATCAAATCAATTTTATTTATATAGCCCTTCGTACATCAGCTGATATCTCAAAGTGCTGTACAGAAACCCAGCCTAAAACCCCAAACAGCAAACAATGCAGGTGTAAAAGCACGGTGGCTAGGAAAAACTCCCTAGAAAGGCCAAAACCTAGGAAGAAACCTAGAGAGGAACCGGGCTATGTGGGGTGGCCAGTCCTCTTCTGGCTGTGCCGGGTGGAGATTATAACAGAACGTGGCCAAGATGTTCAAATGTTCATAAATGACCAGCATGGTTGAATAATAGTAAGGCAGAACAGTTGAAACTGGAGCAGCAGCATGGCCAGGTGGACTGGGGACAGCAAGGAGTCATCATGTCAGGTAGTCCTGGGACATGGTCCTAGGGCCCAGGCCAGTTGAAACTGGAGCAGCAGCATGGCCAGGTGGACTGGGGACAGCAAGGAGTCATCATGTCAGGTAGTCCTGGGGCATGGTCCTAGGGCTCAGGTCCTCCGAGAGAGAGAAAGAAAGAGAGAAGGAGAGAATTAGAGAACGCACACTTAGATTCACACAGGACACCGAATAGGACAGGAGAAGTACTCCAGATATAACAAACTGACCCTAGCCCCCCGACACATAAACTACTGCAGCATAAATACTGGAGGCTGTCTCTTCAAGACAGGCTTTCTCTATCACTGCCACAAATAGTATTGGTGAGTGAGTATGTCCTGTGTATACTTACCTGTATACTTACCTGCTATTGCAACGTATGAAGTGTTTTTTAACCAGCCGACAATGTGCAAGTTTATAGGTACTACTAGGATAATACACGTAGCTGTCTTTCACAGTTTTTTAATAGGCATATTGCACCTATAAGTTAGTCATATCTTTTGGCAGATGATTGATTATGACTTTTCTTGATTTGTAAATGATATATTAAAAATAGGTCAGTATGTTGCCTTGAGTGATTAATCTGAGGTTTAAACCCTAAATGATTCATCTCAGATTTGATTGTTGGACTATAGAAATGGTCATTATGGTGTGTATCACCATTAGTATATTGACTGCTATTTAGACAGGTTTATTCTACCATTTTAAACCAAACATTATTTAGCAAAATGCTAATTGAATATCCCTCTGGCCAAAGTAAGAGATGTTGCATCATATCATGCAGCAAGGGTTTGGCCTTCAGTAAACAAACAAACCTTGACTACTTTGTATCTCTCCTGCATGTGCACAGTAATCTATTATTTTTTTTACTTAGCAGTGGGGTGAGAGGGGCAGCCTCCCCTGCAGGTGTCCCAGTGTGCTTTAGCCAGTGTGGAGCTATGGACAGGCCAGGACACCTAGCCAGAGATGTGGACCCTAACCCTGCCTCTGAGGCAAGAGTTTAAACTACAAAACCATCCAGAGATACAAAGAGATGGAGATAGAGAGAAACAGAAACATACCCAGAGAAAGGAAGGTCGGAGAAAATGTGACTGACAGAATTAATGACTGATTGGTTTGAACAGACCAGCATTGGTCACCCAACCAATGTTGATGTTTTATTGAGAAGTTATACATGATCAGATTATTTATTAATTGCTCATCCTAAATTAAAGGAGTTCCCTCTTCTTTACTTGAAAGTCATTCACATTGAAGTAGGAGAGGAAATGGGAGAAATTCAAATGTGCAGATGCTGTTACTCATTCAACATAACAGCCCAACAGAGACTTTGAAAATAGTCAAAACTGTCAAAAGCTTCCATTGGATTGCATGATTGATCCCATCATATATCCATTCTCTCAGGTTCTCTAAGAAAGTGGAGGAGGAATAAGTTGCATGGGAGAATGATATACCCTCAAGTAGCAAAGACTCCTCAGTCACAGTGAAGTGTTATTGAAATACCACTGATGTGTGACTGAAAGATCCCTACACACAGACAGTTTTAGGGTAACACTAGAGATACACCGGGAGGGAGAGAAAGATGCTATTCTCTATTCTCCCTCCCAGAGCAGCAGTTGTTTCTCTCTCAGATGTCTGTGTAAGTGACGTCAGATACACTGATATGATGCATCACATGGGAAGTCAACCCCAGAATGATTTTGCCAATGCAACATGCATCTTCATGTGTTTGTTGTCCTGGGTTTTTCTATCAATGTGATTCTACATGTATATTATTATAATAAAAACACCATTTAGCAGATGCTTTTATCCAAAGTGGCTTACAGTCATGGGTGCATACATTTGATGGCAAGTGAGGGTTTTCAATCAATGGAAGTTGAATGCTAGCCTGAGATCCAGAACCTGTTTCGCTAACTCCGTGTCAGGCCAATCTCAATTTGGGTAGTAATTATCTTTCCATAATTAGTCAAATAAATAATTTGACCATGTCTGTTTGACTTGTTAGAACTTCTGCTGTCAAGCTGCTCTGGAGGCTTAAGGCTCTTGTCCGAACAACAAGAACGCAGAGAAATACACTGAACAACGGTAACTGGGCTTGTTAATCTTGAATGGATAGTAACTGAGTATGATCATTAAATATGCACTGGTCTGCCATGAAGGTCACTACAGTGAATTTCACTATTGTCTTTTAACATTCCACAAAAGCCATAAGAATTCTTCTACCTCTGAGTTACAATTTTGCTACACTGTCAGTACATGTAATGGTCATAGTGCATGTACCCTGATCTTAACCTGTCAGAATGGACGGCACCTGTCTGGTTCCTCTTCAGGTTTCATCCTACCTTTGATCGTTACAGTAGATAAACTTTGATGGATTAATTGATTTATACAGCCTCATATCATTACTGAAACGTTTCCCTGTGCTGTCTTAGGTCCTATGGTCGTGCAGAGGTGGATGTCCAGATTGAGGTGCTCTGTCAGAAGCGGGCGCTGCCTGCCTTCGACCTGGACCCAGCCCTGTGAGGGGTGAAAGTCCAGCCCTACTGTTAAGGGATTTTTTAATCAATAATTATGTATACATTTCAATCAGGACTGACTAATCAGAATACTATTATGTTACTGTATATGTATGAATTTTCTTTTTATCCTAGTACTGAATATAATGTGTGTAATTATAATCAAGAAGTAGAAAAATGACTGTCTGTTCCTTGGTAGAAATGAATGAACTTATCGCCAGACTGGCTAGAATGCTTATCTACACAGGCAGACCTTGGCTCGGTCATAAATCATCTAAATTAGGAGAGACGATGTGGGAAGGCTTGAAACTATACAGCCTTTGTACCAGGGTGAAGAAGAGACGGAACAGTTAGAAAACTAATGACGTCATTTTCAGTTTATAACCTGTGGTAAACTGTATCATGTTCAGTACTCTCGAGAATAAACGCTGCTGGTTGATTTTGAGACTGGTCTCTGTCCATTTTATGCAAATAAGAGTCTTACAAATTCTTAGGAATTGACAGTGTTTAATTTGAATTGGGTATTAAAACATATAGGAATTTAATTCCTGTAACACCTACTCAGGCTCGCCCGCTAACTTTGCTGCCTGATGGATAGACCTGCCCGATGGACTTGCCCGATGGAGGACAGTCAGTCCCCTTTTACTGATTTTAGATTGGTTCAATGAAAGCAACTTTCTTTATCCAGGTGGGTCTCATGTTTTATTTTTTATTTATAGTAGTGTGTGCAAATGTACAAGAGTAGGCAATAAAGTAAGGCAATAAATAGGACATAGAGGCAAAATAATTACAATTTAGAATTAACACTGGAGTGATAGATGCGCAGATAATGATGTGCAAGTAGAGATACTGGGGTGCAAAAGAACAATAAATAAATAACAATATGGGGATGAGGTAGTTGGGTCTGCTATTTTACGGTTTCCCTGAAATGTTGCATATCGGGGGGCTATTCAATGCTATTTTTTTATTTTTTTATGCAGAACGTCACAGGATGTTTTTGTGCTGGTCGAGGGCAGTCAAGTCTGGGGTGAACCACAGGCTAGATCTGTTCTTAGTTCAACATTTTTTGAACGGGGCATGCTTATTTAAGATGGTGAGGAAGGCACTTTTAAAGAGCAACTAGGCATCTACTCTACTCTACTGACAGGATGAGGTCAATATCCTTCCAGGATACCCAGGCCAGGTTGATTAGAAAGGCCTGCTCGCAGAAGTGTTTTAGGGAGCGTTTGACAGTAATGAGGGGTGGTCGTTTGACCGCAGACCCATTACGAACGTAGGCAATGAGGCAGTGATCGCTGAGATCCTGGTTGAAGACAACAGAGGTGTAATTTAGAGGACCGATTTTGACTGACTTTAATGTAATCTTGAACTCATCTTTATCCTTGATTAAGGCAAGCCCAGAGTAATATCTTCATGTTTGAAAAACTACTGTGATTTTGCTGTTTCAACTGCGATGTGTTTTACCTCCCATGTTACAGTTTAAGTCATGGCGACATGTCTGATACAAAGAGGATCTCAGCCACCTCCATCTACTTTGAATCAATGACCGACAAACTAGATGTGATTACTAAACTTGAACCAAATGTGTGACATGGCTTCTGGTACATGTTAAACATGTCATTGTTCCTAACTCTTTGAAGATCACTCCCCTCTCTCATGTACTGTAGCCTCAGACAGGCCAGACTATGACCAACTGGAGAAGACCACTTGTCTCTTCTGCCCCATCGACTAATCTCATATTAATTACTGTATATTAGACACACTGTTTTCTGTAATTCTGCTTGTGGCACAGTTGTGCCAAGCTTTATTTTTTATGTATAGTAGCATGCATCATTTTTCTAATCTGCACATTTTCATAATTTAGCATTTACTTAAAAATACCATTCTTTATTCCCTACCTCTCCTTTCAAAAGCCATGTGTTCATGAATGTCAGTTTATACGTTACAAGTAGGCCATCATTGTAAATAATAATTTGTTCTTAACCGACATACCTAGTTAAATAAAGGTTAAATAAATAAATATAATAAAATATACTGCTACAAAAATGTAAGAGATCCCAATGGTATTATGTATATCTACCATGCTCCTCCCAGGGAGTACAGACAACCACCTTGTCCTAGTTGACCTTTGACCCCAGGGTATGGACAGACTGGCTCAAAACCGTCATGCTCATGACTTTCTTCATTGTTGTAGCCCCCTTACTACTGCTGTCTCAGCTCTATCTGGTGAGGACATTGACAGCGGTACTATTCTCACTGTAGGTTACATCTCCGCTACTAATACTATCACTACTACAGCTACTAGAACATCTACTATCTGTAGTACTAACATAGATGGAGCCTCCCTGTATGTAAGAATACTACAGCACCTGCCAAGCAGTCTGAACCTAATGGCACAGAAAGTAGTGCCCTTGCCCTGAAACTGCAGGGTTGCTGGTTCAAGTCCCATTTCAGCTTTCCCCTCTAAATTGTGGGACCGCTTGTAACGATGTTCGTCTGAGGGAGAAGTAGTAGACCAAAGCGCAGCGTGGTACGTGTTCATATTTCCTTTAATTAACAGAACACTAAATACAAAAGAAGAAGAGCATAAATGAAACCCGAAAAAGTCCCGTATGGTGCAAACACTGAAACGGAAAACAACTACCCACAAACACCAGGTGGGAACAGGCTACCTAAGTATGGTTCTCAATCAGAGACAATGATTGACAGCTGCCTCTGATTGGGAACCATACCAGGCCAAACACATAGAACTATAACACACAGAACAAACATAGAATGCCCACCCCAACTCACTCCCTGACCAAACTAAAATAGAGACATAAAAAAGGAACTAGGGTCAGGACGTGACACAGCTTGCAAGGGAGGTCTTCACTAAATCATGAACGAATTGCTTGCACCTGTGACTGCTTGTAAGACTCTGCCCAAGACTCTGAGAAACTGATATAAGGCGCAGGCAGGTCTTGGCAGGGGAGCTATGCTTTGATGATCATTGGTCTTATAGCCCTTGCAAGTCTCTGCATTACATTCACCTTAACGGGGGGAGGTTTTTGTTTGCTGCTGAGTAGGGCAGCCGGCAAACAAAGACTGGTAGTGAGAAGGAATTTGCAGAACCAGATAGAATAGTGTGGTTTCTAGGAATGCGAAACATCTTCCCTGCTTTTGAAGCAGTATCACGTGTGGTTCTCTGGACCATGTGTAGGTTATTATGCTCGTGTGTTCAATTGCATGCTTGTATTTTATTGACCTAGGCTCCGTTTCTACTACTACTTGCGGTGAAGTAGTAGTAGTAGAACCTTAGATGTTCAGTTCTCCTTAACTGTATATCTCACTAGTGTGTAATGTTACTTTTTAGTGTATTATCTGTTACACCTAACAACCTGTGTGCCTTACAACTTTGGGTCATTGGAGAACTCCTGATTGGGTTACAGAGACTACAGGAATTTAGTAGGTCTGAGCATTTCATGCAGGTTGTCTTATGCAAATGTGTAGTTAATGAAGATCATTGTTTGCTATATCTGTGTTGAGTTTGTGTACCATCCTTTGACGCTGGACTGTACAGGTCAAAGAAATGTGGTGGCAGCTTCAAGCTACTCTGCTCCAGTACTTTCCCCACCTCTCATGTGGTCTAGTGAGCTTTATTACAATACTAATTTACTACAAATGTTGTTTTTTGAACAGTTGTTTTACTTTAAGGCAGGGGTGTCAAAGTCAAATGGACGGAGGGCCAAATAAAAAATTTAGCTACAAGCCGAGGGCCGGACTGTTCGAATGTTCATTGAAAAATGTTTAAATGACGCATATAGTCTAGTGAACCTAATTGAACCTACTGAAAATCTAACAAATATATTCCAATATGATCAGATAAATAAAGCAATATTTTCTTATGGCTCTGTCAGTAATCTTTAATTTTCAACAGACACAAAAGACAAATTTCCTTTATATAAAAATCCCCATAACATGAACATTAAATGAAAGAAACCGGTATTCAAGGCACCATCAGTAGCCTATATTTTCTATTTTAGCAAAAGTGGGCTAAATTTACTTCAAAGAAAAAACAATAATAGCAATTTTCTATCATCCACTCAACTGAAATATTTTTAAAATATAATTGGATTGAAATACAATAAAATAAAGTGCAAAAATCTATTAATCAAAAACAACACTTTGTTTAAGGAGAAGTAACATGCAGTGAAAACAAATATTAAACTTTAACTTTTAAACTTGAACTGAGTAAAAACTCTAAATATGTGATTGCACAGTAATGTTCACTTGTTTGAGGTTGAGGGTGATACTTGGTGGTGTCCCATCTTTTCCACAAGTTCATCAATGTTCGGGGTAAGGCTCTGAGCTGAGGAAATCCTCAGAATTGAGTGGAGGTGTTCAGCAGTAAGTCGACTTCTGTGTGATGTTTTGTTCAAGTTCATCAAAGAAAACAGTTGTTCACACAGGTATGTGCTGCCAAACATAGACAACGTTTGAGCAGCCTGGATGCGCAGCTGGGGCATTGTGTCGGGGAGGAAACGGGCGAACTCCGCAGCACCCACTGCCGCATATTTTGCCCTCAGTGCATCATTGCATTGGAGGTCAATCAACTCCATTTGGAGGTTTGGTGGTGAGCTTTCCACGTCAACAGCAAATGGGTTACCGAGCAGTTCCAACCTGCTTTTTTGTGCTTCAAAGTCAGCAAATCGGCGTCGAAAGTCAGCGGCAAGCATACCTATTTTATCAGCCAACTGTGCGCTCGGGAACGCACTGGTAGAGAGCTTCTCTTTCATGGTCTGGCAGCTGGGAAAGTGGCTCAAATTTTCTTTCCGCATCTGCGTCTCCCACAGAGTCAGTTTGGTTTTAAATGCCTTCACTGTACTGTACATATCAGAGATGACACGATCCCGACCCTGCAGCTGCAAGTTCATTGCATTCAGATGACTCGTAATGTCACACAGAAAAGCCATTTCACACAGAAACATTTCGTCTCGGAGTTGTGTTGTGTCTTTCCCTTTGCTGTCCAAGAACAGACAAATCTCCTCACGAAGCTCGAAACATCTTTGAAGCACCTTTCCCTGGCTTAGCCATCGCACCTCTGTGTGATAAGGCAAATCACCATGCTCCGTTTCTAACTCCGTCAGAAATGCCTTGAACTGGCGGTGATTCAAACCTTTGGCTCTGATAAAGTTAACTGTGCGCGTGATGATGCTCATTACATGCTCCATTTTCAAGGCTTTACCGCACAACGCTTCCTGGTGTATGATACAATGATAAGCTGTCAGCTCACCTGTCGCGTTTTCCTCTTGCATCTTTTCCCGTATCTTCGCCACCAGTCCGCTCCTGTGTCCACACATCGCAGGTGCTCCGTCGGTTGTCAAACCCACGAGTTTTTCCCAAGGCAGCTCCATCTCATTTACACATCTTGACACCTCTTCATACAAATCATGCCCCGTAGTTGTGCCATGCATAGGACGTAAAGCCAAAAACTCCTCTGTCACGCTTAGGCTGGAGTCCACTCCACGGATGAAAATTGACAACTGGGCAATGTCAGAAATGTCGGTGCTCTCATCCACAGCCAAGGAATATGCAATGAAATCTTTTCCCTTTTTCACAAGCTGCTCTTTTAGATTGATGGACAACTGGTCTACTCTCTCGGCAATGGTGTTTCTGCTCAGACTCACATTTAAAAAGAGTTGCCTTTTTTCTGGGCAAACTTCGTCACAAACTTTAATCATGCAGTTTTTGATGAAATCCCCCTCCGTAAATGGCCGGGCTGATTTAGCGATCTCTTCTGCCAAAATAAAACTGGCCTTGACAGCAGCCTGGCCTTGTGATTTGGCTTTTGAACAGAGCCTGTCGAGATTTGAGGCCTCGTTTTAATTCCTCTGCCTTTTGTAGCCTTTGTTCCATGTCCATATTCTTGTTTTTGTCCGCGTGTTTCGTTTCATAATGTCGTCTCAGATTATACTCTTTCAGTACCGCCACACTTTCTCCACACAGAAGACACACAGGTTTTCCAGCTACCTCCGTGAACAAATACTCCGACTCCCACCTTGTTTGAAACCCCGGTTCTCAGTGTCCACCTTCCGTTTTGCCATTTTTGATGGGTATCTGAAAGTTAATTTTACTGTGATGCTGACAACTGCTGTGCCAATAAATATTGAAATGAAGCAGCCTACTGCTCGGTGCGTCACCGTTGCATTGTGGGAAATGTAGTATTGGTGCGTGTAAAAGATCTGCGGGCTGCCGGCTTGCTGCGGTCTGCGGGCCGGTTCTAATAATAAATCAAGATCATCCCAGGGGCCGTAAAAAACCTTCTCGCGGGCCGGATGTGGCCCGCGGGCCTTGACTCTGACATATGTGCTTTAAGGCATGGCTGAGTCGAATAGGAATCCTGACTTAATGAAGTGGTGATATGGGGACAATGATGTAGGCTGTGTGTAGCAGTTATGATATATGATTTGGCTTGGAAAGTTTTTGCCTGGTCACATACAGCTGATGTGTTGTGCATTGAAGTCCACAAAGGATGGAGGAGAGTGCATAGAGGCGAGAAGGAATACAACATGGTGTTTACGCGTGATCAGTGGCGTATTCATTCCGCCGATTCTGTTGAAAAACCTTTCTTAAACGGAAGCAAACGAAACAGGGATAAAAATGCCTGAATTTGCCCAAAATAAACTTGTTTGCAACTGTTGGACTAATGATTACAAGGCAGTATTGAATGTGTCACTCTCTGTCCACGTGTCACTGTCTCTCGACCTGTATGCACCTACATTGTAAACTTTCATTCATAGGCTAGGCTAAGTTGTAGCAACCTCATAATGGGCATAGGGAAAATTTGAGTATCATGTAGCTTAAACCTATCGATGTCACATTGAACTGGATGAATGACAGTAATCTAATATGCTGTAATAGAAATAAGGCCACGTTCATGATTTTTTTGGTCCTCCCTCATAATAAACAGCACTGAACGCCACTGATGCTTTTACTTTTTATTGTCCTAGGCTACCTGGCTAAAATGCTTGCCCACTAGCGTAACTTCCTTTCAAGAGCAACGAGGAGCCAACTAGCTAACATTAGCCTTAAGTAAAACCACAAGTCCAAATCCCTATCTCCATCCATGGCTAATTTAGATAAGGGACCATTATAGCTAGCTATCTATCCACCGGAGGACAACACAACAAGATGCAACAATTCAAGTTCTGTCAATGATTTTTAGTATTTTAATGCGAAGACAAATCCCTACTGGCTTCCCTTGGTGCACTAGGACCATTCACAGCTGAGCTAGCTCAGTTTAGCTCAACGTTGATTGGCTATTATTGTATACTTTTTTAATCAAGGGAGGCCAATTGCTCGCTGGCTTCCCTTGCATTCAATGCTATGGGTGGCAACAATGTCATACTCTTTTTGACCAGACAGCATCAGATAGATGGGCTACACATACAGAGACAAAGGGGCGTTGTTTCGCTCGCTTGGATGCTTTCTCCGGTGAGATACATTCAGCCTCTTGTGAATTGAAGGAAAATGATAAAACGCAGAGAGATGAAAGATATAAAATAATGTATGCTATTTTATTTTTTCATGGTACATTTTTGGGGGAAGCCTGGCTTCCCTTGGCACCCATGAACACACACCATTGCATATTACATGGAGTAGAAAAACAATTTTCCTTCAAACATTTCCTCTAACCCCCTACCCATCACAAACTCACAAGAACTGAGGTTGGTTTTACAGTCTTACTGAGATGCATTTTACAAAGGCTTTACACAAATGTCACCAAGCAAAACTCCTGTGTTATGTGTCACCTCTCAAACCATGTCACCTTTTTCACTTCAGTGTGGAGTAGAATTGTTGCTGTATTGTCTTGTACGGTGATATGGTCACAGCAGGCTCTTTCCAATCAAGAATTCTGATGCACATACTCATAGAGGTGGAGAGGTACTCAATGTACTTACTGGTAGTGCAATGAAGCAGCAGGGTAAACAGTAAGCATGTCAAGCATAGGTGTAATAGGTGGCAGGGAAGTCAGGCGCAGGAGAGTCAAATGGAGTGTAAATATGGAGTCTTTTAATAAAGTTCCACAAGTATGCTCCATAACAATAAATGTACAAACAAAACATGGGTACGAAGACCTGACGAGCACCTATACAAACAATAACACTACACTGACAACAAATCAGTCTCTGACAAAGACATGAGGGGAAACAGAGGGTTAAATACACAACAGGTAATACATGGGATTGAAAACAGGTGTGTGGGAAGACAAGACAAAACCAATGGAAAATGAAAAAAGGATCAATGATGGCTAGAAGACCGGTGACGTCGAACGCCGAGCACCGCCTGAACAAGGAGAGGCAACGACTTCAGTAGAAGTCGTGACAAAGCATGTTGTCTGTGGTTAACACCAATTAAAAACAGATTAAACTACGGCGCAGAACTGACTTCCTTCACCTTTGATACATTTCTTATTTTTACTCACCAACATCCATCATCAGAGCACACCTTTTTCTAAAGATGTATTTTCCTTTTTAGTATTATGTATCATTTATATAATATTTTCTACACATTTTCTTAAATGAGCATTTTCTTGAAAATACCATTTTTTCCCTCTCCTTTCAAAAACCCTGCCAAATCTTAAAAGATGACAATAGTAGGTCACAGGGGTCCTTATTGCTTGTATCGCTAATCTGCTCCTCTAGGAGGTACACACAACCACCTCTTCCTGGTTGACCTTTGACCCAAGAGTATGGATGGACGGTGCCACAAAACAGTCATGCTCATGACTTTCTTCATCGTTGTAACCTACTTTTTACTGCTGTCTCAGCTCTATCTGGGGAGGGCATTGATCACAGTACTATTACCACTGTAGGTTACATCTCCACTACTAATACTATCACTACTACAGCTACTATAACATCTAATATCTGTAGTACTGACAGAGATGGAGCTTCCCTGTATGTAGGAATTGCTACAATACTACTACAAATGGTTAGCGATAATAATACAAACATTTCCTAAACCCCTCTAACTCTCACAAACTCTGAGTTGTTGGGGAGTGTGTGATTCTTAAGTGGGCTGGCTAGTCCTCTCCAGTGGCGACAGAGCCCCACCTGTTTGGAGCTCCAACTGTTTAGCAAAAAATGTAACACAATAAAAATGTTTTTCATGTTATTTTGGCATTAATTTGTGTCACATATCAGTTTGCAGACACTGTAAAAAAATGTTTTTCTTGAGTTAATAAAGCCTCATACTAACATGGTCTCTTTCTTGAGTAGGGCAGCTCCAAAATGCAGGTGTTTCAGCCTAGCGCAGTGCTTCCTGTGGTGGCGGGGCAGCCACTGAGAATACAGAGCAAATGTGTTGGTAATCTTCTCTAGTTGCTCCATAATTGGCTCAGTGTTCTGTCGCTCATGGGGGCACTATAGTAAGGCAATTCAAATCCCCCTTGGGGGCTGCCATATATTTACATTATAATTGCCCTTCCAAGAAGGCTCAAGGTCATTGGCCACAGATAAAATGATGTCAAATCATATTATATCTACCATTTGATTGGACTGTTCATGTCAACCTCATACAAGCAGTCATCATGAATCACATAGTATAATCTACTGGCAAATCCTTTTCAATCCTTGTCATATGAAGAGAAATTATAGATAAACATTTTCGGTGCTCATCGACCATTGGACATAAACATTATAGAAGTCGACAATTCGACAATGAGTGGTTTGGAAGGAACCAATAGCATCACAAAACAATCACTATTTTGCTTCCCCTGCCTGCTCTTCGGTGGAGGGTTTTGAACGGTCATCCAACTGGGAATTCCAACTCTGGAACTCAGGCCTCTTTCTAGAGCTCAGACCTGAATATCACTGACATCATAATTCAACCTTGTTTTTTCCAATCAAGTTACCAGTTGTCTTGAAAATGCCATAAATCCAGAGAATGTCAGACTTTGATGAGAAAATATGTCTTATATACTGCGGAATAAATTATGTAATATGCCACCCAGGGAGATATGTATACAGCAGCTAAAAAAGTAATGTGTGTTGTGTAGTAAGCCGTTAATAGCCCACGTGTTTCATCTTAAGAATTTGGTCCCTCTCAGCCTCAGAACTTAGCTTACTGTTCTGACTTAGTGGTGCACATGTAGCCTATTGCCTGTTTTAGAGAGATGTCATCAAATATTGTAAGAGCTTTCAGTGACTGCTTACATGCTCCCGTTATTTATCTTATGGTTCTGACTTGGTGTACAGGGAGAATACTGCAAGAAAAGCCCATGTTCTGAATTCTGTCACTGTACATTTCAAAAGTGCTGAACAAATAGTTATATCGACTACTTGCTCGTTAATGTCTTAATCAAAATTACGGTTTGCCTCTTATCCATTCATCATTCCCTTATGCCATAGTTTGTACATCTCAATTGTTATATTGCTTATCATTAGTATCTTATTCATAATTTTAGGCAATGTTGGAATGATTTCATTGTTTTGCCTACTTTGTCCACTATAATTAGCTAATGTGCTTTTCTTCACGATGAGGGGATACTATATAATGTTCTTGGGTCTGTAACAATATTTTCCAGTGACTGAATCTTCCCATTCAAATATTTTTTAAACAAAAAGTTCAGTGATAATCCCATGGAATTCCAGTTAATATTGCGAGGGTTGTTTTGTTTGCGCAAAGCGCTGTCTGTGTATTGTCTATAAAAGTGGATTCTCATGATTGTAATATCCTTCCTTTTTAGACCACAAAGGCCTAATAAAAAAATACATTGATGTGTAGTGGCTTTTGCTGGCATGCATCAAAAAATAAATTGGTTGAGTTTGCCCCACCAAGATTTACATGTTAAAATCTCCACTGGTCCTCTCACACCTATGCACACAGACAGATAGATATCTGTATAGGTACAGTTGAAGTCGGAAGTTTACATACACTTAGGTTGCAGTCATTAAAACTAGTTTTTCAACACTCCACAAATTTCTTGTTAACAAACTGTAGTTTTGACAAGTCGATTAGGACATCAACTTTGTGCATGACACAAGTAATTTTTTTACAGACAGATTATTTCACTTAAAATGCACTGTATCACAATTCAGTGGGTCAGAAGTTTACATACACTAAGTTGACTGTGCCTTCAAACAGCTTGGAAAATTCCCGAAAATTATGTCATGGCTTTAGAAGCTTCTGATAGGCTAATTGACATCATTTGCGTCAATTGGAGGTGTACCTGTGGATGTATTTCAAGGCCTACCTTCAAAATCAGTGCCTCTTTGCTTGACATCATGGGAAAAATCAAAAGAAATCAGCCAAGACCTCAGAAAAACTTTTTTTGACCTCCACAAATCTGGTTCATCCTTGGGAGCAATTTCCAAACTCCTGAAGGTACCACGTTCATATGTACAAACAATAGTACGCAAGTATAAACACAATGGGACCACGCAGCCGTTATACCGCTTAGGAAGGAGACACGTTCTGTCTCCTAGAGATGAACGTACTTCGGTGAGAAAAGTGCAAATCAATCCCAGAACAACAGCAACGGACCTTGTGAAGATGCTGGAGGAAAGTATCTATACCCACAGTAAAACAAGTCCTATATCGACACAACCTGAAAGGCCTCTCTGCAAGGAAGAAGCCACTGCTCCAAAATCGCCATAATAAAGCCAGACTACGGTTTGCAACTGCACATGGGGACAAAGATTGTACTTTTTGGAGAAATGTCCTCTGGTCTGATGAAATAAAAATAAAACTGTTTGGCCATAATGGCCATCCTTATGTTTGGAGGAAAGAGGGAGAGGCTTGCAAGCCGAAGAACACCATCCCAACCGTGAAGCACGGGGGTGGCAGAATCATGTTGTGGGGGTGCTTTGCTGCAGGAGGGACTGGTGCACTTCACAAAACAGATGGCATCAAGAGGGAGGAAAATGATGTGGATATATTGAAGCAACATCTCAAGACATCATTCAGGAAGTTAAAGCTTGGTTGCAAATGGGTCTTCCAAATGGACAATGACACCAGGCATACTTCCAAAGTTGTGGCAAAATGGCTTAAGGACAACAAAGTCAAGGTATTGGAGTGGCCATCACAAAGCCCTGACCTTAATCATATAGAAAATTTGTGGGCAGAACTGAAAAAGCGTGTGCGAGCAAGGAGGCCTACAAACCTGACTTAGTTACACCAGCTCTGTCAGGTGGAATGGGCCAAAATTCCCCCAAACTTATTGTGGGAAGATTGTGGAAGGCTACCCGAAACGTTTGATCCAAGTTAACCAATTTAAAGGTAATGCTACCAAATACTAATTGAGTGTATGTAAACTTCTGACTCACTGGGAATGTGATGAAAGAAATAAAAGCTGAAATAAATCACTCTACTATTATTCTGACTTTTCACATTCTTTAAAATAAAGTGGTGATCCTAACTGACCTAAGACAAGGCATTTTTACTCGGATTAAATGTTAGGAATTGTGAAAAACTTAGTTTAAATGTATTTGGCTAAGGTGAATGTAAACTTCTGACTTCAACTGTATTCTTCCTAACATAGTAGGTCCTTGTCTCAATCTGACATTGAAGCAGTGACCTTCTGCACAAAAGGGAGGGCACTATTCCAGTGAACGATATAATGGACTTTCCTCTGTGATATAATACCCTCTTGAGGTTGGATTGGTTATTACATGCATTAGATCGATGAAAACAAGGCATTTTCATTTCAACACTCACAGTTTCACATCAGAATTAGACATTCATCCATTTTTCTCCAACTTCAAATTTCAAAGTTGTTCCATATGTCAAATGTTTAAGTGTTTATGGTTAGGTTTAGGCATTAACAGTGCATTTTTAAAGTTAGGGTTAAGTTGAAGCATTAACTCTGAAATCTTAAGATTAGGCATTAACTCAAAATGGTTAACATAAGGTCGTGTTTGGGATAGACTTAAAAAATCAAAAATGTTTCTATTGCTGGATTTTAACATGTAACCATCCACCAACCATCCTATTGCTCCAGCAAACCCTAAAACCTACTTGAAGGTAACATCGCTCACTCTTGTCTCTAGGGGCCGGTTTCCACATCATCTCCCAACGTCCTCAGCCGTGGATGGACGTTGAATACTGATTTGTATCACGGGTGACCTGGCTGTTGTGTAGTTCACCTGTCAAAGTTGTAATTGCAGTAGACTGGTCTACTCTTCCAACTCACTTTGCCTTTGCCAGCACGACAGCTGTAATAGGCTTGGCATCAATCTTCTTGCCTCGACTTATGCCACTGTTGTGGCAGACTTGTAGTGGACATTTTATCTTGGGCTCTCCAAAGATCCAGGGTGTGGATCAGCCTGACAACATGAGAGCAGTAACCTGTGGAGTTAGCGTAGAACTGTGTTGGAGTGAGGGTGTTGATCGTTTACGTTAGCATACAGCTAGCTACAGCTGATATTGTATACAATATAGTATGCGTTTGATTTAAAGAAAACAAATTGTGAGACATACCCTGCAGTGCAGACACAATGTTGCTCCTTTTTTTTCATCTGCCTCTGCCTTGATAGTCAACTGGTGGGGTTTATCTCTCTTACACGGGGACAGGAAGGCTTTTGCCTCTATCCTAGACCTCCTGCTTGTTGTGTTACACTTCTCCATTATTTTTACTTTGTGAATATAACCTTCAAAGGCATATTGAAGGCCCTTTTGTCTGCTCCTATCTGATATACAGTACCAGTGTGCAAAGCTGTCACGGAAGGCAAAGGGTGGCTACTTTGAAGAATCTCAAATATAAAATATATTTTGATTTGTTTAACACTTTTTTGGTTACTACATGATTCCATGTGTTATTTCATAGTTTTGATGTCTTCACCATTATTCTACAATGTAGAAAATATTACAAATAAAGAAAACCCCTTGAATGAGCAGGTGTCCAAACTTTTGATTGGTACTGAAAGTGATGGTTGTCTCCAAAACTTTTGGGAATTCCCTTAGTGTTTTTACTATGCTCTTCTCCATGTTCGTGGGAAGGCAAAGCTTGTTTGAGTTAGCAACACTAACTAAAGGGGCGTGGTTTAGCAAAGGGTTAATTGGACTAGACTCATTAGATGGTTTATATCAATCTTGTTAAATACCTTTGAAGTATTATGGCTACAGGTTCACCTAAAGCCAATTCTTGTGGGAAGCTGCTATTGACCACCAGGTGCTAATATGTGAGAAATGCTTGATAATGTATGTGAATCAACAGAATGATAGTAAAACGCTTTGGAGCACCTTAAATGACATTTTTGGGCAAAAAGGCAAACTCTGCTCCATCATTAATTTAATCAGATGGCTCATTCATCACAAAACAAACTGATATTGCAAACTACTTTAATGATTATTTAATTGGCAAGATAAGCAAACTTGGGGATGACATGCCGGCAACAAATGCTGCCACAACACATCCAAGTATATTCGACCAAATTATGAATAACAAGCATTGTCATTTTGAATTCCATTAAGTGAGTGTGGAAGAGGTGAAAAAAGTATTGTTGTCCATCAACAATGACAAGCCACTGGGGTCTGACAACTTGTATGGAAAATGACTGAGGAGAATAACAGGACAATATTGCTACTCCTATTTGCCATATCTTCAATTTAAGCCTACTAGAAAGTGTGTGCCCTCAAGCATGGAGGGAAGCAACATTAATTCAAGTAAAGCTTCCTTTACAGCCGACCAATCAGCCTATTACCAACCCTTAGTAAAAAAAATGGTGTTTGACCAGATACAATGCTATTTTACAGTAAACAAAACTTTCAGAATGATTGTAGGGAAGGACAGTCAACAAGCACAGCACTTACAAAAATGACTGATGATTGTTTGAGAGAAATTGATGATAAAAAGACCATGGGGTTGTTTTGTTAGACTTCAGTGTGGCTTTTGACATTATTGATCATAGTCTGCTGCTGGAAAAACTTGTGTTATGGCTTTATATAAAGAGTTACCTGTCTAATAGAACACAGAGGGTGTTCTTTAATGGAAGCCTCTCCAACATAATCCAGGTAGAATCAGGAATTCCTCAGAGCAGCTGTCACCCATGCATACCCCACAAGACATGCCACCAGAGGTGGATGTACCTGTACTTTCGTACCCGTTTCCTCCAGCATCTTCACAAGGGTGCTGTTGTTCTGGGATTTATTTGCACTTTTCATCTCTAGGAGACAGAACGCGTCTCCTTCCTGAGCAGTATGACAGCTGCATGGTCCCATGGTGTTTATACTTGCATACAATTGTTTGTACAGATGAACGTGGTACCTTCAGGCATTTGGAAATTGCTCCCAAGGACTATCCAGACTTGTGGAGGTCAACACATTTTTTTCTGAGGTCTTGGCTGATTTCATTTGATTTTCCCATGATGTCAAGCAAAGAGGCACTGAGTTTGAAGGTAGGCCTTGAAATACATCTACAGGTACACCTCCAATTGACTCAAATGATGTTAATTAGCCTATCAGAAGCTTCTAAAGCCATTACATAATTTTCTGGAATTTTCCAAGCTGTTTAAAGGCACAGTCAACTTAGTGTATGTAAACTTCTGACCCACTGGAATTGTGATACAGTGAAATAATCTGTGAAATAATCTGTTTGTAAACTATTTCTTGTACATTTCAAAACATTTCTTGTAAACAATTTGTAAACAATTGTTGGAAAAATGACTTGTGTCATGCACAAAGTAGATGTCCTAACCGACTTGCCAAAACTATAGTTTGTTAACAAGAAATTTGTGGAGTGAAAAACGAGTTTTAATGACTCCAACCTAAGTGTATGTAAACTTCCGACTGTACTAAAATACAGCAGGTTCTTTTTCCCTAAAGGTACTTTCTTTCTCTCGAGTTACTTACTTTCGCTAACTTATCAGTTACCAGTTCTTCTAAGAGAGAGGGGAGCAGGGGTTCTCTAGTTCTGTGAGGTCAAATGGTATCATACATAGGATATTTCCCATTGTCTTAGAGAGAGAGAGAGTACTTGGAGGAACTCAATTTAGTTTCTGTCAAATCAGCAAAATGTCCAACATTGTTCAACAGATTACATTAAAATGACACATCGCTTGAGGTTACAAGTCTATTACACAGTCTCTCACTGAGATGCATTTCACAAAAGCTTTTACAAATCATTTGACCTATAAAGCTTAAAGGTGCAATATGCATAAATCGCTCCGCCATTTCCCGGTTGCAAAAATTAGAATAATTTGCCTAATTTCTGTATATGTGACAAATCAAGCAGAGAATCATTGCATCATCTAAACTGCTGAGAAATATATTTTCAATAACCAAAACTATTGTATTTTCAGCTGTTTGAAGCTGGTGTACAAAACTGAAGGTAAAATTAGATGCAAAAGCTCAACTTAAAGGGAAATTTATATTCCATTTTCAACATCTCCAGCACCACCCCAAAATCAACATACAGTATGTGAAAATTGTGCATTTCTGTTTTGTAGTTTAAAAAAAGAATCCCTTTAAAAGAACAGGAAGCATAAAAATGGTGCACATAGAACATATCTATCGCTTCTTACACTTGCTTTCACTGACAATGACAAATCTATAACTCACATTTCTTTGTGAATTTGGTTAGGTTGCCCAAAATGTTACATATTGCAGCTTTAACAACGTTCATAAACAAAACTATTATGCCACATCTTACACTTCACAATACTATAAATTGTTGCTGTATTGTCTTGGACACTAAAATGGTTACTGCAGGTTCATTTAAATCTATACTTTATACATCAAAATATTGTGTGAATCAACAAATCAACAAGACAATGTTTTTAAATTCAGCTCTCATACAGTGTTTCCCACTGTATGAGAGCATAAGAATGTACCTTCTTGTGCCCAGGCTCTGGGTTTGTTGACTGTGCTGTAGATTGCAGATGGATCCTCAGCTCCATGTGCTGCAGGTTGGGGGGCAACAACTAGGTGCTTGAATTTTACCATAGTGTATTGGATTTCCTTGTTAGGCAGCTGGACAGTGGAGTACATAGGCACTTCCTGGTTTCTGAAGGGAGAGAAGTGGACACTGTCATAGTGGATGTTATCCTCCTCGTCTGTGTCCACTGTCTGTACTGCAGGAGGGGTCATGGCCATGCCTGAGATGGTGTCATACAGGTGACTAGAGCCTCCCTGTCCATCCTCTGCTGTGTCCCGTGTGTCAGTTGATTTGGGAGCCCTCTTTCTGAACCACAGAAAGCTAAATAGGAGAATGAGAACCAGAGCAACAACTGTGATTCCTACAGCTATGTTAATACTAGATGTTTGTTTTCCTGTTACAATGATCAATCTAACTGTAGAGTTAATAGCTCCTTTCTCATTCTGTGCCTCACAGTAATATTCTCCACTGTCCTCAGAGTTGATGTTGGTGATGCTATAGATCTGACCGAATGCTTTTGGTGAGATGACAGTCTTTTTAAACCAGGTGTATTTCTGCACTGCTGGGTTGGCATCACTGTTGCAGGTCAAATTCACTGAACTGCACTCCACTATTTCACCAGAGGGACTGACTGACACTGAGGTGTTCTTTGGTCTATACTGAACATTTACAAACACGGAGGAAGAGTTGATAAGTCCATAATTGTTGCCTGCCTCACAGTAGTACTCTCCACTCTCCTCCAACCTGATGTAGGAGATGTTATATATCTGTCCTGGTGCTTTTGGTGTCGTAATGTTCCTCTTGTACCAGGTGTATTTCTGAACTGGTGGGTTGGCATCACTGCTGCAGGTCAGAGTCACTGAACTGCCCTCTACTACTTCACCAGAGAGACTGACTGACACTGAGATGCTCTTTGGTTTGTATATGACAGTTAGAGTCACTTCAGGAGAGTGGAGATCCTCATGACCTTTAACAGCACAGGAGTAGCTGCCTGCATCCTCACTGCTGACTGAATATATGTACCAAGGGGAAGAGTTGTACTGTAGATATTGTTTGTTCTTGTACCAGACGTAGGCGAGGTTGTCACTCAGAGGGGAGATGGTTCTGCAGGTCAGTGTCACCGGTGATCCCTCTGTCACCATGGTAGATGTCAACCACACCTTCAGGTCTGTCACAGACAGAGTGACTCCACCTGAGGCAGGTCTCCAAATGTAGCTCCATGTGTATTGGTTGATGGTTTCATATCTGAAGCGATACTCTCCTGAGTCACTCTCTCTCAGGTTTCTGATTCTCAGGGTGCAGTCATTGATCTTATTCCCATGGTACTCAACACGACCTGAATACTCTGATCGGTGCTTTAATTCATTATTATACTGCCTATACTTCCAATTATGCCATCGTGTTGTTGTGACTGTATACCCACTGGGGTATGTGTAAGAGCAGGGAAGGTCCACTGATGACCCCTTCAAGGCAAAGATACTGGTTTTGTTGTAAGTCACAATGAACTGACCCAGTCCTCCTGAAACACACACACACACACAATTTTAAAAATGCAGCATAAATATGAACAAAAGTCAACCAGACCTACTTGCTCACTTTGCCCATGAAGTACACTTTGTTCCACTGCTGCTGAGATAAGTGTGAACATAAACAAAACCACAGATCATTATCTGTGTGAGGTGTGAAGGACAGCTATCAAAATGAACATGAAAATGTACTATCGACCAGGGCTGTTGAGGTGACTGTATTACCACCACACCGGCAGTCACGAGTCAGTCAAATTCCCTGTGACCGTTGGTCATGGTAATCTCATCCAAAACTGCGCAAATGAATGCTACTGATGGGTAGTCTACCAACTTGCTAACGGCCCTCGCTAATAGCCTGGTACTCAGTGCTCTAGTTAAACAATAACGCCTGAGAGGGTGTCGTATATGGCCAATATACTACAGCTAAGGGCTGTTCTTAAGCACAACAACTCGGAGTACCTGGATACAGCCCTTAGCCGTGGTATATTGGCAATATACCACAAACTCTGAGGTGCCTTATTGCTATTATAAACTGGTTACCAATGTAATTAGAGCAGTACAAGTAAATGTTTTGTTATAACCGTGGCATACTGTCTGATTAAATGTGGAAGACGCATTCAGTTGTACAACTAACTAGGTGGTGTCCCCCTTTCCCTATTAGTTAGTAGAGGCCATATGGTGTGATTGTGTGAGTAAGACACTGGAGTATAGGCAGTGTGTACAAAAGGCTAGAGGAAGCAAATCACTTAATTGCCAACATTATATAGCCTATTAGCTTACTTCTGAAAACAGACATAAATAAAATAATTCAAAATAAACAACAACAGAAAGCATAATTTGGCCACAGAGGATCATAGGCATCTTAAATATAGAAAGCTGTGGATTGTTTTAAATCGCACAGGTTCCAGTCAGAAGGGCCCACGATTTGGGCAGCATGAGCTAAAAATAACAAATAGATGATAACTGTCAGTGGAAAGCAGAGAGACCCAGCCTGGCATATCACAATATATATATATATTTTTAATACAACACATGGAAAAATTGTTTGGAAAGCAAATAGCTATCGTTGTATAGAGAAGACAATGAAAACACTACAATCTGTCTTTCAGTTATCAAAATTCTCAACTTAATTTATCGAATGCAGCCTATTTTATAGGCACCAGTGGAGAACAGCGACCATATGCCCGGTGAGTGTGCATATCCACTGACTATCATTGGGTCAGTGCCACTTTTGTTTGTTTTCGGACAATAGTTTCTTCTTCCAGGTTAGATAGATGTCATATTGTTTTTGTCTCCCCTTTTCATAGGCCTATTATATGGATCAGACAACGTCCTTTTAATTGATATGTTTGACAGTGTCAGGAGAGTAGGCTACCCTGTAATTTTTGTCGTAATCAAATCAAATCAAATCAAATTTATTTATATAGCCCTTCGTACATCAGCTGATATCTCAAAGTGCTGTACAGAAACCCAGCCTAAAACCCCAAACAGCAAACAATGCAGGTGTAAATGCACGGTGGCTAGGAAAAACTCCCTAGAAAGGCCAAAACCTAGGAAGAAACCTAGAGAGGAACCGGGCTATGTGGGGTGGCCAGTCCTCTTCTGGCTGTGCCGGGTAGAGATTATAACAGAACATGACCAAGATGTTCAAATGTTCATAAATGACCAGCATGGTCGAATAATAATAAGGCAGAACAGTTGAAACTGGAGCAGCAGCACAGTCAGGTGGACTGGGGACAGCAAGGAGCCTTCATGTCAGGTAGTCCTGGGGCACGGTCCTAGGGCTCAGGTCAGTTGAAACTGGAGCAGGAGCATGGCCAGGTGGACTGGGGACAGCAAGGAGTCCTCATGTCAGGTAGTCCTGGGACATGGTCCTAGGGCTCAGGTCCTCCGAGAGAGAGAAAGAAAGAGAGAAGGAGAGAATTAGAGAACGCACACTTAGATTCACACAGGACACCGAATAGGACAGGAGAAGTACTCCAGATATAACAAACTGACCCTAGCCCCCCGACACAAACTACTGCAGCATAAATACTGGAGGCTGAGACAGAAGGGGTCAGGAGACACTGTGGCCCCATCCGAGGAATAAAAAAGACTCAGCTAGTGCCTCCCATCATATTAAGTGTAGTAGAATTAATTGTATGAAATGTGTTTATAAAAGGCCAACATTTTCCTGTGCAAAGAAAGGAGAAGAAATGTATCTGATATAACCTATACTATAGCCTAGGGCTACGTTAGGCCTATGCCACTATGTGCTGCATTGAAGTATTTTTTCCAACAGTGATTGAGTTATATTATCAGTCTAAATTATGACTAACCTATTTAATCATCACATTAGGAATAGTAGGCTCTCTTACATAAGTCTGCAAATGTGAGGATGCATGGAATGCTTTATTATAAAATAGCATTTTTATGGTGAAAATTTGCTTCATCAAACTCGAACCCCACTCACTGCCTATGCAGCAGGTAGCCTATGCAGAAGGTAGCCTATGCAGCAGGTAGCCTATGCAGAAGGTAGCCTATGCAGCAGGTAGCCTATGCAGAAGGTAGCCTATGCAGCAGGTAGCCTATGCAGAAGGTAGCCTATGCAGCAGGTAGCCTATGCAGAAGGTAGCCTATGCAGCAGGTAGCCTATGCAGCAGGTAGCCTATGCAGCAGGTAGCCTATGCAGAAGGTAGCCTATGCAGCAGGTAGCCTATGCAGCAGGTAGCCTATGCAGCAGGTAGCCTATGCAGCAGGTAGCCTATGCAGCAGGTAGCCTATGCAGCAGGTAGCCTATGCAGAAGGTAGCCTATGCAGCAGGTAGCCTATGCAGCAGGTCATCATCCATTGATTATATATTATTAGATATATTATATATCCCGTAAATTGTTTGCCACACAAGCAGAGCAGCAATGCATTTGTCTCTCTCTCTGCAGGAAGGATCAGAGCGCATGCTTTTTTTCTCCAAATGACATACACTCGGCAGTCCATGACATGAGTTTGACAACTGTAGGTTTGCTATATTAAATAGATTTGTTCAACTTTTTAAAATGTAGATGTTCCAAAGGCATGCATAAGCAGCTTGTATGGAAGTCCAGAGGTGGTAAAAATGTTTACGTTAATTAACGGTCAATTGGCATGAGACCGACAGTCATTTGCATGACAATTACTTGCTGACAACATTTCATGACCACCACAGCCCTACTATAGACATAACAACAGTCAGAGACATTATTCTGAATTGATTTATAGCATTTTAGATATTTCACAAGAGTGAATAACCATAAGAGAGATTTTAAAACTTTGACTGTAGTCATACCTGACACTGACAAGATGAAAACCACAATCACACTTCCTGTTGTTCTCAAGGCCATCTTTGCATTTCCCACCATGCAGTCTATCATCAAGAAACAAAGATTGTAAACAACATGTATTGTTTATATATACAGTGGGGCAAAAAAGTATTTAGTCAGCCACCAATTGTGCAAGTTCTCCCACTTAAAAAGATGAGAGAGGCCTGTAATTTTCATCATAGGTACACTTCAACTATGCCAGAGAGATAGGCGCCGACTGAGATGGCCGCCTTGCTTCGCGTTCCTAGGAAACTATGCAGTTTTTTGTTTTTTTACGTGTTATTTCTTACATTAGTACCCCAGGTCATCTTAGGTTTCATTACATACAGTCGAGAAGAACTACTGAATATAAGATCAGCGTCAACTCACCATCAGTACGACCAAGAATATGTTTTCCGCGACGCGGATCCTGTGTTCTGCCTTACAAACAGGACAACGGAATGGATCGCTTGCAGCGACCCAAGGAAACGACTACGAAAAAGAGGGAAACGGCGGTGTTCTGGTCAGACTCCGAAAAAGGGCACATCGCGCACCACTTCCCAGTATTCTTCTTGCCAATGTCCAGTCTCTCGACAACAAGGTTGATGAAATCCGAGCAAGGGTGGCATTCCAGAGGGACATCAGAGACTGCAACGTTCTCTGCTTTACGGAAACATGGCTTACTGGGAAGACGCTATCCAGGGCGGTGCAGCCAACGGGTTTCTCCACGCATCGCGCGGACAGAAACAAACATCTCTCTGGTAAGAAGAGTGGCGGGGCGTATGCCTCATGACTAACGGGACATGGTGTGATGAAGGAAACATACAGGAACTCAAATCCTTCTGTTCACCTGATTTAGAATTCCTCACAATCAAATGTAGACCGCATTATCTTCCAAGAGAATTCTCTTCGATTATAATCACAGCCGTATATATCCCCCAAGCAGACACATCGATGGCTCTGAACAAACTTTATTTAACTCTTTGCAAACTGGAAAACATTTATCCGGAGGCTGCATTCATTGTAGCTGGGGATTTTAACAAAGCCAATCTGAAAACAAGACTCCCTAAATTTTATCAGCATATCGATTGCGCAACCAGGGGTGGTAAAACCTTGGATCATTGTTACTCTAACTTCCGCGACGCATATAAGGCCCTGCCCCGCCCCCTTTCGGAAAAGCTGACCACGACTCCATTTTGCTGATCCCTGCCTACAGGCAGAAATTAAAACAAGAGGCTCCCACGCTGAGGTCTGTCCAACGCTGGTCAGACCAAGCTGACTCTACACTCCAAGACTGCTTCCATCACGTGGACTGGGACATGTTTCGTATTGCGTCAGATGGGAATATTGACGAATACGCTGATTCGGTGTGCGAGTTCATTAGAACGTGCGTCGAAGATGTCGTTCCCATAGCAACGATAAAAACATTCCCTAACCAGAAACCGTGGATTGATGGCAGCATTCGCGTGAAACTGAAAGCGCGAACCACTGCTTTTAATCAGGGCAAGGTGTCTGGCAACATGACTGAATACAAACAGTGCAGCTATTCCCTCCGCAAGGCTATTAAACAAGCTAAGCGTCAGTACAGAGACAAAGTGGAATCTCAATTCAATGGCTCAGACGCAAGAGGCATGTGGCAGGGTCTACAGTCAATCACGGACTACAAGATGAAATCCAGCCCAGTCACGGACCAGGATGTCTTGCTCCCAGGCAGACTAAATAACTTTTTGCCCGCTTTGAGGACAATACAGTGCCACTGACACGGCCTGCAACGGAAACATGCGGTCTCTCCTTCACTGCAGCCGAGGTGAGTAAGACATTTAAACGTGTTAACCCTCGCAAGGCTGCAGGCCCAGACGGCATCCCCAGCCGCGCCCTCAGAGCATGCGCAGACCAGCTGGCCGGTGTGTTTACGGACATATTCAATCAATCCCTATACCAGTCTGCTGTTCCCACATGCTTCAAGAGGGCCACCATTGTTCCTGTTCCCAAGAAAGATAAGGTAACTGAGCTAAACGACTACCGCCCCGTAGCACTCACTTCCGTCATCATGAAGTGCTTTGAGAGACTAGTCAAGGACCATATCACCTCCACCCTACCTGACACCCTAGACCCACTCCAATTTGCTTACTGCCCAAATAGGTCCACAGACGATGCAATCTCAACCACACTGCACACTGCCCTAACCCACCTGGACAAGAGGAATACCTATGTGAGAATGCTGTTCATCGACTACAGCTCGGCATTCAACACCATAGTACCCTCCAAGCTCGTCATCAAGCTCGAGACCCTGGGTCTCGACCCCGCCCTGTGCAACTGGGTACTGGACTTCCTGACGGGCCGCCCCCAGGTGGTGAGGGTAGGCAACAACATCTCCTCCCCGCTGATCCTCAACACGGGGCCCCACAAGGGTGCGTTCTGAGCCCTCTCATGTACTCCCTGTTCACCCACGACTGCGTGGCCACGCACGCCTCCAACTCAATCATCAAGTTTGCGGACGACACAACAGTGGTAGGCTTGATTACCAACAACGACGAGACGGCCTACAGGGAGGAGGTGAGGGCCCTCGGAGTGTGGTGTCAGGAAAATAACCTCACACTCAACGTCAACAAAACTAAGGAGATGATTGTGGACTTCAGGAAACAGCAGAGGGAACACCCCCTATCCACATCGATGGAACAGTAGTGGAGAGGGTAGCTAGTTTTAAGTTCCTCGGCATACACATCACAGACAAACTGAATTGGTCCACTCACACTGACAGCGTCGTGAAGAAGGCGCAGCAGCGCCTATTCAACCTCAGGAGGCTGAAGAAATTCGGCTTGTCACCAAAAGCACTCACAAACTTCTACAGATGCACAATCGAGAGCATCCTGTCGGGCTGTATCACCGCCTGGTACGGCAACTGCTCCGCCCACAACCGCAAGGCTCTCCAGAGGGTAGTGAGGTCTGCACAACGCATCACCGGGGGCAAACTACCTGCCCTCCAGGACACCTACACCACCCGATGTCACAGGAAGGCCATAAAGATCATCAAGGACAGCAAACACCCGAGCCACTGCCTGTTCACCCCGCTATCATCCAGAAGGCGAGGTCAGTACAGGTGCATCAAAGCTGGGACCGAGAGACTGAAAAACAGCTTCTATCTCAAGGCCATCAGACTGTTAAACAGCCACCACTAACATTGAGTGGCTGCTGCCAACACACTGTCATTGACACTGACCCAACTCCAGCCATTTTAATAATGGGAATTGATGGGAAATTATGTAAATATATCACTAGCCACTTTAAACAATGCTACCTTATATAATGTTACTTACCCTACATTATTGGTCCTTCTGTGGCTCAGTTGGTAGAGCATGGCGCTTGTAACGCCAGGGTAGTGGGTTCGATTCCCGGGACCACCCATACGTAGAATGTATGCACACATGACTGTAAGTCGCTTTGGATAAAAGCGTCAGCTAAATGGCATATATATTATTATATATTATATATATATTATATATATATTATTATTATATTATTATATTATATATTATTATTCATCTCATATGCATATGTATATACTGTACTCTACATCATCGACTGCATCCTTATGTAACACATGTATCACTAGCCACTTTAACTATGCCACTTTGTTTACTTTGTCTACACACTCATCTCATATGTATATACTGTACTCGATACCATCTACTGTATGCTGCTCTGTACCATCACTCATTCATATATCCTTATGTACATGTTCCTTATCCCCTTACACTGTGTATAAGACAGTAGTTTTGGAATTGTTAGTTAGATTACTTGTTGGTTATCACTGCATTGTCGGAACTAGAAGCACAAGGATTTCGCTACACTCGCATTTAACATCTGCTAACCATGTGTATGTGACAAATAAAATTTGATTTGATTTGACAAAATGAGGGGAAAAATCCAGAAAATAACATTGTAGGATTTTTTATGAATTTATTTGCAAATTATAGTGGAAAATAAGTATTTGGTCAATAACAAAAGTTTATCTCTATTCCACCTCTCCCACACAAACTCGCAATGCTTTTCTTTCATTATTTGTTTTTTTTATGCATGAATACGATGGCTCACTGTTCCTTGATGGCATTTCCTGCCTAAGTTTGCCCACATTGCCAATGAAGTAATCATTAAACTAATTGGCAACATCAAATGGTTTTGATGAATAAGCCATCTGATTCAATGAAAGAATTTGTCTTACTGCCCATAATACAATTTTTAAATACTCCAAAGTTTTCTTCCCATAATTCTTTATATCATTGATATTGGATTCATAATACAGTTTATTCTTCTTTTTGTTGAGTTTAGTCACATAATTTCTCAATTTGCAGTAAATCAGCCAGTCAGATGTGCAGCCAGATTTATTAGCCACTCCTTTCCCCATCTCTTTCAACCATACAGTTTTGCAATTTCTCATCAATCCATGGAGCCTTAACAGTTCTAACAGTCAGTTTCTTAACAGGTGCATGTTTATCAATATTTGGAAGAAGTAATTTCATAAATTAATCAAGTGCAGCGTCTGGATGCTCCTCATTAATCACATCAGACCAAACATATTTTTAACATCATCCACATACAGTGGGGCAAAAAAGTATTTAGTCAGCCACCAATTGTGCAAGTTCTCCCACTTAAAAAGATGAGAGAGGCCTGTAATTTTCATCATAGGTACACTTCAACTATGACAGACAAAATGAGGGGAAAAAAATCCAGAAAATCACATTGTATGATTTTTTATTAATTTATTTGCAGATTATGGTGGGAAATAAATATTTGGTCAATAACAAAAGTTTATCTCAATACTTTGTTATATACCCTTTGTTGGCAATGACAGAGGTTGAATGTTTTCTGTAAGTCTTCACAAAGTTTTCACACACTGTTGCTGCTATTTTGGCCCATTCCTCCATGCAGATCTCCTCTAGAGCAGTGATGTTTTGGGGCTGTTGCTGGGCAACACAGACTTTCAACTCCCTCCAAAGATTTTCTATGGGGTTGAGATCTGGAGACTGACTAGGCCACTACAGGACCTTAAAATGGTTCTTACGAAGCCACTCCTTTGTTGCCCAGGCGGTGTGTTTGGGATCATTGTCATGCTGAAAGACCCAGCCACGATTCATCTTCAATGCCCTTGCTGATGGAAGGAGGTTTTCACTGAAAATCTCACGATACATGGCCCCATTCATTCTTTCCTTTACACGGATCAGTCGTCTTGGTCCCTTTGCAGAAAAACAGCCCCAAAGCATGATGTTTCCACCCCCACGCTTCACAGTAGGTATGGTGTCCTTTGGATGCAACTCAGCATTCTTTGTCCTCCAAACACGACGAGTTGAGTTTTTACCAAAAAGTTATATTTTGGTTTCATCTGACCGTATGACATTCTCCCAATCTTCTTCTGGATCATCCAAATGCTCTCGAGCAAACTTCAGAAGGGCCTGGACATGTACTGGCTTAAGCAGGGGGACAAGTCTGGCACTGCAGGATTTGAGTCTCTGTCGGCGTAGTGTGTTACTGATGGTAGGCTTTGTTACTTTGGTCCCAGCTCTCTGCAGGTCATTCACTAGGTCCCCCCGTGTGGTTCTTGGATTTTTGCTCACCGTTCTTGTGATCATTTTGACCCCACGGGGTGAGACCTTGCGTGGAGCCCCAGATCGAGGGAGATTATCAGTGGTCTTGTATGTCTTCCATTTCCTAATAATTGCTCCCACAGTTGATTTCTTCAAACCAAGCTGCTTACCTATTGCAGATTCAGTCTTCTTGGCCTGGTGCAGGTCTACAATTTTGTTTCTGGTGTCCTTTGACAGCTCTTTGGTCTTGGCCATAGTGGAGTTTGGAGTGTGACTGTTTGAGGTTGTGGACAGGTGTCTTTTATACTGATAACAAGTTCAAACAGGTGCCATTAATACAGGTAACGAGTGGAGGACAGAGGAGCCTCTTAAAGAAGAAGTTACAGGTCTGTGAGAGACAGAATTCTTGCTTGTTTGTAGGTGATCAAATAATTATTTGCAAATAAATTCATTAAAAATCCTACAATGTGATTTTCTGGATTTCTTTTCTAATTTTGTCTGTCATAGTTGAAGTATACCTATGATGAAAATTACAGGTAATTAAGTGGGAGAACTTGCACAATTGGTGGCTGACTAAGTACTTTTTTGCCCCACTGTAAGAGTCAAAGCAAATCTTTTGTATGATTTCTTATACACTATTTTAGGCTCAGCTGTTGGAACTATTATAACTATTATAACTAATATTGTGATCACTACATCCATTGGGTACAGAAACAGCTTTAGATCAAAGTTCTACAGTATTAGTAAAAATGTGATCGATACATGTGGATGATCTTGTTCCTGTAGTGTTGTAAACACCCTGGTAGGTTGATTAATAACCTGAATCAGATTGCAGGCACTGGTTACAGTAAGAAGCATCCTCTTGAGCGGACAGCTTGATGAAAACCAGTCAATATTCACGTCCCCAAGAAAGTAGACCTCACTGTTTACATCATATACACTATCAAGGATTTCACACATATTATTTAGATATTGACTGTTCGCAATTATGGGCCTATAGCAACACCCCAAAATAAAAGGTTTTAGATGTGCCAAGTGAACCTGCAACCACAACACTTCAATAACACTTGACATAAGATCTTCTCTAAGCATTAAACGGATATGGCTCTGAATATATACAGCAAAACCTCCCCCATAAGCATTTCTGTCTCTTCCATAGATGTTATATCCTTGTATTGCTACTGTTCTATCACCAAATTAATTATCTAAGTGAGTCTCGGAAATGGCTAGTATTTGAATGTTATCTGATGTTAGCAAGTTATTGATTACATTAATCTTATTTCTAAGGCTACATATATTAATATGGGCTATTTTCAGCCCTTTCCTGGGTAGTTTATTAGAGACAGACATAATATGGAAAAGGGCAAACAAAGCAAGATCAAACAATATACAGTTGAAGTCAGAAGTCTACATACACCTTAGCCAAATACATTTAAACTCAGTTTTTCACAATTCCTGACATTTAATCCGAGTAAATATTCCCCGTTTTAGGTCAGTTAGGATCACCACTTTATTTTAAGAATGTGAAATGTCAGAATAATAGTTCAGAGAATGATTTATTTCAGCTTTGTCACGTTCTGACCTTAGTAACTTTTTTTATGTCTCTATTTGTGGTTTGGTCAGGGAGTGAGTTGGGGTGAGCATTCTATGTTTTTGTTCTATGTTTTGTATTTCTGTGTTTGGCCTGGTATGGTTCCCAATCAGAGGCAGCTGTCAATCGTTGTCTCTGATTGAGAACCATACTTAGGTAGCCTGTTCCCACCTGTGTTTGTGGATAGTTGTCTCCTGTTTTGTCACCTGATAGGACTGTTTTGTTTTTTTGTTGTTTCACGTTTGTTATTTTCTGTTCTGATTAATAAAGTTAATATGGACATGTACCACGCTGCATTTTGGTACGATCCTTCATATTCCTCATCAGACGAGGACGAGAATCGTTACAAGCTTTTATTTCTTTCATCACATTCCCAGAGGGTCAGAAGTTTACATACACTCAATTAGTATTTGGTAGCATTGCCTTTAAATTGTTTAACTTCGGTCAAACGTTTCGGGTAGCCTTCCACAAGCTTCCCACAATAAGTTGGGTGAATTTTGGCCCATTCCTCCTGACAGAACTGGTGTAACTGAGTAAGGTTTGTAGGCCTCCTTGCTCACACACACTTTTTCAGTTCTGCCTACACATTTTCTATAGGATTGAGGTCAGGGCTTTGTGATGGCCACTCCAATACCTTGACTTTGTTGTCCTTAAGCCATTTTGCCACAACTTTGGAAGTATGTTTGTCCATTTGGAAGACCCATTTGTGACCAAGCTTTAACTTCCTGACTGATGTCTTGAGGTGTTGCTTCAATATATCCACATAATATTTCCTCCCTCATGAAGCCATCTATTTTGTGAAGTGCACCAGTCCTGCAGCAAAGCACCCCCACAACATGATGCTGCCACCCCCGTGCTTCACGGTTGGGATGGTGTTCTTCGGCTTGCAAGCCTCCCCCTTTTTCCTACAAACATAACGATGGTCATTATGGCCAAATTGTTCTATTTTTGTTTCATCAGACCAATGGGCATTTCTCCAAAAAGTAAAATCTTTGTCCCCAAGTGCAGTTGCAAACTGGCGGTTTTGGAACAGTGGCTTCTTCCATTGCTGAGCGGCCTTTCAGCTTATGACGATATAGGACTCGTTTTACTGTGGATATAGATACTTTTGTACCTGTTTCCTCCAGCATCTTCACACGGTCCTTTGCTGTTGTTCTGGGATTGATTTGCACTTTTCACACTGAAGTATGTTCATCTCTAGCACACAGAACGCATCTCTTTTCTGATCGGTATGACAGCTGCACAGTCCTATGGTGTTTATACTTGCGTACTACTGTTTGTACAGATGAACGTGGATGAAACAGACTTTTTTTCTGAGGTCTTGGCTAATTTATTTGATTTTCCCTTTATGTCAAGCAAAGAGGCACTGAGTTTGAAGGTATGCCTTGAAATAGATCCACAAGTACACCTCCAATTGAATCAAATGTTGTCAATTAGCCTGACCCACTGGAATTGTGATACAGTGAATTATAAGTGAAATAATCTGTCAGTTAGCAATTGTTGGAAAAATTGCTTGTGTCATACATGTCCTAACCAACTTGCTAAAACTATAGTTTGTTAACAAGAAATGTATGTAGTGGTATAAAAACAACTTTTAATGACACCAACCTAAGTGTGTGTAAACTTCCGACTTCATCTGTACAGTCCGATGGTCAGGTCGTCCATTCTTTTCTTAGTAGAATCCACAAGTATTTGGACAAAACACTTGAAGCTATTTTCTTGTTGTTGTAACAACTGTAAGCTCTTTATGTTTGTTTAAAATATCCTTCACGTGTGATAGAGAGACACCACTGTCCTCAACGGTACACCTGCCGGCTTTTGTCTTTGTCATGGTAGCTAACAGTGTCATTTACGATGTTGCTCCTCGCTGTTCCAGACAGGGCAGGTCACAGGGAAGATTGAAAACAACAAAGAGCAGGGATCTAGACAGCCACAAAACTGGGACAATACGTGAGGCCTGCCACAATGGCTAACCACGTTGTGGGCTGCGTTCAAGTCCTCAAGAAAACCCTGCTGCAACCCCAAATAGCTCCTCAGATCTTGGTGGGCAGGATCACTGGACAGAGACTAGCAGTCTCAGCAACTGATGCCAACTGTGTCGCGGGATCCAAACTAAAAAGTTAGCTAGCTACTATGAACTTTCCGATACACTTTCAAAACAGCAAACAAAAAACTTTTTCAAAACAGCAAAGTGGAGCTCTTCCTCGTTTCTGCGTGTGTCTCACGTAATACCCATGGGTAACAGATACACTAAGAATAAGGTTTAGAGAAGATAAGACCATCGAGCCCAGCTAACGATAGCTTGCTAGCTAGTTCGCTAGTGAGTAGCGAACATAGCCTATTTACTAGCTAGCCAAGGTTAGAAATAAATAGCTAGCTACCGTGCAAGCTAATCAAAAACAAATCAACAGATCACATTGGAAAGTCTATTCTGTAGGTGGAAACTATAGTGTCAGTCAGTGCCATTTAAGATGAGCCAGCAAACGCTAGCTAACTACCTATGTTAAATAATCCAGCAGAATTAATCTCCAAACAAGCTAAACAAATTGCATGGAAAATGTACTTTCTCACTCCTGTGTTGACCTACAACTCCTTGTTTCTTTCATGGCGATCTTTCATGTCTGGATTTTGCACACTCGACCCTGTTTACATGATGTCAGTGTCAACACATGTGGGTACGTTCGAAATCTGCATTATTTCGATCATGCTATGCAGATCTTGACATGATGCCTTAATTTCTGGGTTAAATAAATAATTGCACCAATGAATCCCATCCAAACGTGAGAATGTTCCTAAACAATAAAACCCTTGCAATGTTGCATCACGGACTAAGAGTTTGTCTTATAAACATTTGAAGTGCATTTATAAATTATTCAGCCAAGCTTAATAGATTTAGGCTTATAATTTGACAAGCATGAATGACTCTCACAATTTTAACTATAGCTTTTTATGAATGTATCAAAACATGTTTTATTAATGGTTGAAGTAAGTAACCTATTGTTAAATGCACTGTTAAATGATTTAACAATTTAAAGTATTTTTTGTTGTGAACCGTTTTTGCGATTGGGCATGGGCATCAGACTCCAGAGCCCTTAATTGAAGCATTGTGTCAATGAGGTGGTCGGTTTTCAATTGGCTAACACTTTCACATGCTATGTGCAGGCTGAAATATGGTGCATTGGGATGCTATTGAAAACTTAAACATTTGTAACAAGCAGGGTAACAAGCATTCATTGTTATACTCATGTAATTACAGACTAATTACCACCAAGTTACATGTTGTTATTACAATGTAATTATGAATTACTACAATTACTTACAATACTTCGTAAAGTGTAATTGCTCATGTAAATACACTTTAATAAGGACCCCTTAAAATGAGGTGCTACCCAATTTCCCTTTAAAAATGTCTTCACACCCCCCACCCTTCACACACCCCGAGGTTACAAGTCTGAGATGCATTTTAGTAAAAGCTTTTAAAAAATTTACTGAAGCTTAACAATGTTAACCAGCAAATATATGATGTCACATCTTACACCTCACTACACTGGAATTGTTGCTGTATTGTCTTGTACAGTGATAAGGTCAGTGTAGGTTCTTTGAAATCTATGCTTTACACATCAAAGTATTGTGTGACCCTACAAATAAACAAGACAATATTTTTAAACTCAGCTCAGTAGGATTACAGCGACCCAGTAGGAGGCCTGGGAAACATTGGATAAGAGTATCAGAATGTACCTTACTGTGTTCGGGTTCTGGGTTTGTTGACTGTGCTGTAGATTGGGGGGGAAACACCAAGGCGATTGAATTTCACCACATCAGAGCCTCCCTCTGTCTATCCTCTGCTATGTCCCTTGTGACAGAAGTGGATTTGGAAGCCCTCTTTCTGAACCACAGAAGGCAGAGTGTCACGTTCTGACCTTTATTTCCTTTCTTTTGTATTTATTTAGTATGGTCAGGGCGTGAGTTGGGTGGGCAGTCTGTTTGTTTTTCTAGGTTTTGGGTATTTCTATGTTTCGGCCTAGTATGGTTCTCAATCAGAGGCAGGTGTCATTAGTTGTCTCTGATTGAGAATCATACTTAGGTAGCCTGGGTTTCACTGTGTGTTTGTGGGTGATTGTTCCTGTCTCTGTGTTTGCACCAGATAGGACTGTTTAGGTTTTCACACATTTATTGTTTTGTTAGTTATTTCATGTTTAGTTCCTTTATTAAAGAACATGAATAACCACCACGCTGCATTTTGGTCCGCTTCTCCTTCACCACAGGAGAACCCTTACAGAATCACCCACCACAACAGGACCAAGCGGCGTGGTAACGGGCAGCAGCAGGAGCAGCAGCAGCAGCAGTGGGAGAGGCTGCACTACTTGGAGAATATGGACTATAGTACTTGGTAGGAAATAGACAGGTGGGTGGTCGACCCAGGGAGAGTGCCGGAGCCCGCCTGGGATTCGATGGAGCAGTGCGCGGAAGGTTACAGGAGAATGAGGTTGGCGATTCAAGCACGGCGGCGCGGACGGAAGCCCGAGAGTCAGCCCCAAAAATGTATTGGGGGGGGGGCACAGGGGGAGTGTGGCAGAGTCAGGAGTCAGACCTGAGCCAACTCCCCCCGTTTATTGTGAGGAGCCAAGGAGGAGCTCAGAACCAGAGCTGGTGTTGGAGGTGAGCGAAGCAGAGACTGTGAAGGAGTTAATGGGGAAATTGGAGGAGAGAGATATGAGGGAGTTGCTGGTTTGGTGCATGAGGCACAACATTCGCCCGACGGAGCGTGTCAGGGATTTAATGGCACCTGGGTCAGCTCTCCATACCCATCCTGAGGTGTGTGCTAGGGGTCTGGTGAAGACTGTGCCAGCCTCACGCACCAGGCCTCCTGTGGATCTCCCTAGCCTTGCACGTCCTGTGCCATCTCAGCACTACAGTGCTCCTAGCAGTGCTAACCGTGGCAGGCGTGGTGCTGGTCAGGCACCGTGTTATGCGGTGGTTCGCACAGTGTCCCCAGTACGGGTGCTTAGCCCGGTGCGCTACACCCCAGCTTCCCAGATCTGCCGGGCTAGGGTGAAGATCCAGCCAGGGCGGTTGGTGCCAGCCCTGCTCTCAAGATCTCCAGTACGCCTTCACGGTCCGGTCCATCCAGTGCCACCTCCACACACCAGCCCTCCGCACCAGGCTTCCTGTGCGTATCCTCGGCCCAGTACCACCAGTGCCAGCACCATGCATCAGGCCTACAGTGCGCCTCGCCTGTCCGGCGCTGCTGCCGGAGTCTCCCGCCTGTCCGGCGCTGCTGCCGGAGTCTCCCGCCTGTCCGGCGCTGCTGCCGGAGTCTGACGCGCCAGAGCCCCTCAGCCCAGAGGCGCCAGAGCTTCCGCCCCTCTGTCCCGAGCAGCTGCCCCTGTGTCCCGAGCTGCCCCTCTGTCCAGTAGGGTCATTGAGAGGGGATGCCATGGTTAGAGAGCCACGGAGGCGGACAATGAGGCGGACTAAGACAATGGTGAAGTGGGGTCCACGTCCCACGCCAGAGCCGCCACCGCGGACAGACGCCCACCCAAACCCTCCCCTATAGGTCAAGGTTTTGCGGCCGGAGTCCGCACCTTTGGGGGTACTGTCACGTTCTGACCTTTATTTCCTTTCTTTTGTATTTATTTAGTATGGTCAGGGCGTGAGTTGGGTGGGCAGTCTGTTTGTTTTTCTAGGTTTTGGGTATTTCTATGTTTCGGCCTAGTATGGTTCTCAATCAGAGGCAGGTGTCATTAGTTGTCTCTGATTGAGAATCATACTTAGGTAGCCTGAGTTTCACTGTGTGTTTGTGGGTGATTGTTCCTGTCTCTGTGTTTGCACCAGATAGGACTGTTTAGGTTTTCACACATTTATTGTTTTGTTCGTTATTTCATGTCTAGTTCCTTTATTAAAGAACATGAATAACCACCACGCTAAATTTTGTTCCGCTTCTCCTTCACCACAGGAACACCCTTACACAGAGGAGGAGAATGAGAACCAGAGCAGCTGTGATTCTTACAGCTTAATTCTTAACAGGTGTTTGTTTTCCTGACACAATTTAATCAATTTACAGGAGTAGCTGTCTGCATCCTCACAGTTGACTGAATATATGTACCAAGTGGAAGAGTTTATTTGTAGATACTGTTTGTTCTTGTACCAGATGTAGGTGGGGGTTGTCACTCAAAGGGGAGATGGTTCTGCAGGTCAGTTTCATCTGTGATTCCTTGATCACCGTGATAGTTGTCAACCACAGACAGAGTGACTCCACCTGAGGCAGGTCTCCAACAGTATCAAATTTTGTCACATGCGCCAAATACAACAGACCTTACAGTGAAATACTTACTTACAAGCCCTTAACCAACAATGCATCATTTATTTTGTAGTAAGAAAATATTTGCTAAAAATACATACGTAAATAAAAGTATCACAATAAAATAACAATTATGAGGCTATATACCGGGTACCGAGTCCATGTGTGGGGGTACAGGTTAGTCAAGGTAATTAACACCATGCAGCCTGCCATTCTTGCCAGAAAACTTGACTCACAGTTCAATTGACCACTGCCTTATCCCCTGGATTATGGATTTTTTAACTGACAGGCCACAGTGTCGATGCTAATGGTGCCATGCCAGACACCCTACTCAATTGCACAGGTTCACCACAAGGTTGCATACTGTCACCCATCCTTTTATTCTCTACACCCCTCAAACACAACTCTGGACCTCAAAGCCAATCCACTGCATTTTGTTCTTAATTTCCCCCCTCTAATCAGGGACTGATTTAGATGTGGGACACCAGGTGGGTGCAATTATCAGGTTGAACAGAAAACCAGCAGGCTCCGGACCTCGTAGGGTAAGAGTTTAATACCCTTGCTTAACACCATGCCAACTGCCATCTTTTTAAGTTTGCTGATGGCACAGTTCTCCTCTCACTCCTCTCAGGATCTGAGCAGGACCACGGCCTAGACCTCCAGTACTTCATTTACTGGTGTGACAGTGCACTGCTGGAGTTGAATGTCTCCTAGATTAAGGAAATGGTTGTCAACATCAGAAGGAGTCCTCCAGGATGGACCTGGTGATCATCCATGGTGAGGAGGTGGACAGTGTTGGCCAGTTTAAATATCTTGGTACCGTCTTTGATTACATCCTGAAGTTTGAGCAAAACACAGATACCCTCATCAAAAAAGCCCACCAGAGACAATACTTCCTCAGGTGTCCACAAATCAATATTCCAAACCTTTTACAGTTTCTTTAATCAAGAGTGTTCTGTTTCTCCTTCATAATGCTAGTTCACATCTCTCTCTGTCCAAGCACAGGAGGCTACTGAGGGGAGGCTCATAATAATTACCGGAACGGAGCAAATGGAATGACATCAAACACCTGGAAACCATGGAAACCATGTGTTTGATGTATTTTTTTACTGTTCCACCCAATCCACTCCAGTCATTACCAGAGCCCATTCTCCCCAAGATGCCACCAACCTCCTGTGCCTCCAAGCCATTGTGAACACCTAATCAAAAATCCCCAGGGTTGATCTCAGAAGTATGGGCTCATTCTTTGAGCAGCAGGACAGGAGGACGGATTTTTAACTGTTTTTTTTGTATTATACTGTCTGTGTGTGTTTGTCCTGTCTGAAGCACTCTGTCAGCCCTGAAGTGAATTGCCCTTCTGGATTAATACTTTTGTATTGTATTTAATTAACACATTTTCTGCCTGGTGATTTCACCAGGCAAGCCAAAATGTAATGAAATTTCAGGTGGTCTTTTCAAACAGCTCTTACACTAAAAGTGTATTATCATTATTTTCACAATTTCACAGTATTTTTGCCACCCTCATAGTGTGGAAATGTGTATTAAGAAGGAGAAATCATGTTTTTGACTGCACTGGTCCTTTAAGAACAAGTTGCTTGACAAAGTCATTAAAAACATGGGAAGAATTTAATAAACCACCTTTAGACTATAATAAACAAAAAAACGGTTGGTGGTAATTGACTTTGTTTATGCTGCCCAGACCTTTCTCTGACTCCTTAAAACTTTTCACCCAAACCAGTACAAACCTGAACAAACTGTATGTATAAATTAATTTTAAATCCCTTTGTCTTCTCTGAATATTTTATGCCTCATCTATAAACTCTATACTATACTCAACGTAATGACAGATGTGGATGCTATGTGATGTCTGTGCCCGGTGAAAGTTCCATAAGCAGAATAACAAATGTTAGGGGAACTACAGTAGTTAGTGTAATAAGCTTTACGAGGACAAATATTTGTATCTCTTTTCTTTCCATTTCCTCCAGTCTTGTCCCAAGGGGATGGGGTCCAAAGGAAATCAGCCAAGTGGGTTTCTGAGAATGAGAGAAGTCGAGAGAAGTCGTAACAACTTTGTAAAAAATGTTTTTGCAAGTAACTTAAAGTTTTTTAAACATTTATATTTTGTTGGCAACAACAATTATTCTATGCACACAGAAAATTGTTCAATTGGATGTTTTTGCTCTAAATCCCGGTTGATGGGCTAGTACGTGCACAAAAGTCCCAAGAGGCCAGATGTAATTGTGAGGAACAGATAGCATCTTCACCTTCCTCCTCTCCTCCATCCTGCGAGCAGCCGCCCGGACAGAGAACGCAACAGGTCTAATCTTGGATAGTCTCAAACAAGCTTTTTTGACATAGAATTCAAATTACTGTTGCTGAAATTAATTTATTCATCTTTAAATTATTATTTTGACAAAAAGTAGAGCAACTGTAAGAAAAGATGATTAGAACAGCAATGGAACACGTAAAGAGGCATCCAGGGGTAAGTACTTATTTTTGTTTTATGGTTTATTACCTCAAGGGAGTTAGTAGTCTATAATATTTCATGAAAGTTTCATAATTTCTGTTGTCAGTGTGTAATATGCTACCAGTTGTTGCTCAATGGAATCAAGTGAGTAATCAAAATGACTTGAGATGGCAGTTCCAAACATCAGTTAGGGAAAGGGAAAGGGGGATACCTTGTCAGTTGAACAACTGAATGCCTCAACTGAAATGTGTCTTCCGCATTTAACCCAACCCCTCTGAATTAAACCCATATGATGAGTGTCATTAGGCAAATTAAAATGAAATAAAAGTTTAAACTCTAAATAGGCTACACTTCTGCATTTTGACACGTTAAAAATGTTTTTCTGAAACAGTATCAGGCAGACATTCCACTCAGAGACAGACAGAGACATATACAGTCACAGACAGACACAGACAGACACAGACAGGACAGTTTCAAGAATGTAAAAATGTGACCAATATCCTGTTCAGAATTCATTCTAACAAGGCTCTTACTAGTTTTTTGAACTGCAAGACCATTGTATCCAATGGAGCTAAAAAATGTTTTTGGGTTGATTGACTTTTAAGTCATTATGGGTTTCGTGGAAGGATGGTTAGCTAGCTTAGTGGAGTCCATGTGTGCATCATGGTTATGTTAGGGCCGTAGGTAATGTTTTTCTATGGACGAAAGGCCTTGTTTTCACTGTAAATAGTTCATTTCACATGGTGAACATCTGCTGAACATCTATCCTCAACCTTTCTGCTGACGTCACTCACAACCCTAACCATTTATTGACAAAGGCTATGTAGAAATGCTCAGATTTCTATGCCTCAAAGTGAATGAAATGGTCATGCTATCTCCCTCTTTCTTCTTACTCTCTCATAGCTCATCCCCCAGTTATTCTTCATCTTGTTGGGAATGGGAGGAGCCTCGTTGTATTTGGTCCGTCTTGCAAAGGGGCCCCATGTCACGTAAGACTCTTTACCATTTCCCTTATTGTCCATTTTATTTTTAAATTATTATGGTTTAATCAATTTATGAATACTTTCCAATTAAAACATATAGTAGTGGATGCCAATTCCCTTTAACATCATAAGGCACAAGAGGTAATCCCACCTCTTGTGCCGTTCTGGGGCATCAATTCCCATATCACTACTAACGGGCTATGCTGCTGCGAGTTTTTGGAAACTATACCAGGCCCATGAATAGTTGATCGTAGGCAGACTAACACAGTTCCCTCTAATCCCATTTGGGTTTGTCCTACTTCGGCCTGCTTTGACTGCTGTGTCACTGTACAGCTGGAACAAGAAGAACAACCCTGAGCCCTGGAATCAGCTTGACCCTACCTACCAGTACAAGGTACAGTACTGCCAATACTGTCAGCAATAAACACACTTTAGCACAAAAAGTGTTTGTTTACTGCATCTTATTCCATTCTTGTTTGACTTGACAACAATGTAATAGTAATGTAGCCTTTCAATAGCATGAGTTAAGCCAATCATATATTTTGCATCAATATAAGTAGACAAGAGAATTATGTAAATCCTGCCATATTGTCTTCTTCCCCAGTTTGTGGCCATCGATACTGACTACAAGAACCTGAAGAAGGAGGGACCTCAATTCTGAGTATCTTCCCTCTATCCTAATGGCACCAAGTCCAGCCCGAAGAACGTCACTGAAGAATTAAAATCTGTGAAGTATTCTTCTCTCAATGCTTCTATAAGAATATTTGGAGATTGATCCATAATGTTGATGATCAAATCTAAATTTGTCTGTTTGTTTTATCTTCATTGTTAGTTTGACAGCCACTAAATTTAGCAATGAATGTGCGCATTGTGAAAAGAGGCAAGAGTGTGCATAGATTTGTTCACCAAATTACAGTGAACAAAAATATACAAATGCAACATGCAACAATTTCAAAAATGTTACTGAGTTACAGATCATATAAGGAAATCAGTCAATTGAAACAAACTAACCTGGCCTTTTGGATTCTAGCTTGAAATGTACTTATTCATGTTACCATACCAGAACTTAGTGATTACTTTACATGATGGGTTGGGAAGGTTACTTTCTAAATGTAATCCGTTACAGTTACTAATTACTTGTCCAAAATTGTAATCAGTAACATAACTTTTGGATTACTATTAGATTACTTTCCCCTTAAGAGGCATTAGAAGAAGACAAAATGTATGTTACCAATTGAACAACATCTTATTGCAGGATAAATCCATGTTGAAGTTTACATAGCTGGCCATATATGGATGTTAAATTTTACTTTATGGGTTGGTTACGTAGGATTCTTCTAACCCATCGCTTTCTACTACATATAATAATACAATTAAATGATATCTTTACATTTAAAATTAAAAATATTGTAAAGTGGCTGTTCCACTGGATGTCATAAGGTGAATGCACCAATTTGTAAGTCGCTCTGGATAAGAGCGTCTGCTAAATGACTTAAATGTAAATGTTAAATGTTAAAAATCAAAGTCTATCAGAATTCCAGACATTCCAATAAATGTTATACCCCTTGATCTTCAAGAATAGGACTTGGAAATATGGAAGAATAGATTAGCTAAATAGTTTTACCTGAGTGTAACCCCAAAACTAAGGACTTATTAGCCAGCCCTACACTGTTGTTTATGATTTTGTTGTCATGGAGGACTGATTGGACTCATTAATAAATGCTGCTCTCATGGAATGGCATGCTTTGAGCACCACTAAAAAGTGCTATTTACATGTGAAAAATGAATGTCATATGCTGTATTTGCTATAGGCCTGTTGTTTAACTTTTTTTGTTGGTGACACTTTGAAAACTTGATAATATGCAGCTGTTTAAAGGGCAAATCCACAGATGAAACCATAACAAAACGGTGCCCCGCCTCTGTTTTGGTAAAAAGCTGAGGGATGGGCCTGGATAAATGTAACCACTCTCAGATTAATAGACAGAGCTATGGATGCAAGGACTGACCATCCATGATAACAAAATTATTGTTGTAACTATGTTATGTGGCTATATAGTGTTTGTTTACATTTGCAATGTTTACAAACACTGGAGAAAAACAAGGTCATATTTTGGGTTCTCATGGAGTGTGACAGTTCAACTAAGCTCATGAGGCATTCATAAGTTATTTTCTTCAAGAATCAATGGGCATATATGGATGGATGTAGCAATGGATATAGCAACTACAGATTGCCCCTTTAAGTCTATTTGCTTGAGCATTTGTTCATTAGGCCTATGGATGTATTTATTTTTAATCAGCATGAATTAGATTGAGCAATAAAAGCCCCACTTTTATTCCATAGGCTGGGATCAGCACTCTGCAACTGTTGCAAGAGTGCATTTTCACAATGATTGATAGGCAGCTTAAACTTCTTGAATTCAACCATTATTGGGTTCAAATACACATTTAGATTTCTGAACTGCCATCCACTACAACCAAAATCCGTAAGGAGCAAATAGCTAAATGAGAGAGCAGAAGTGTGATTCACATCAATGCGCTGTGTAGATATCAATAATAAGTGATATCCACATCGCCGTAGTCTACACCACTGCTGTCATCCTAACCTCCAAGCGTTTATTCAAGTTGGATAATCTTTGGATGCCGACAGCAGTCGTACCATTGGAAGACATAACTTGGACTGTAGCCTACGAAAGCCTATTCCTGCTCTTTTCCCACGATCCATCAAACACATTTAGTGTGTCATCATAGTGATCTCTGACTTGTGGTCAGACTTGCTCAGGTGGAACAAACTTAAACTTGTGCCTTTTTTCAATGCTGAGTTAAATGTCATTGAGAAAACAGAGAAGTGTCAAAGTTTTTTTTTCTCAACATCCTTTCTGAATTTAAAAGTAATCCTCAAAGTAATCATCTAGTTTTTCAAAAGTATCTGTAATCTGACCACAATATTTTTGCTGGTAACGTAACGGATTACAGTTACCGGGTTTTTGTAATCCCCTACATGTAACGGATTACAGTTACCGCGTTTTTGTAATCCCCTACATGTAACGGGTTACAGTTACCGGGTTTTTGTAATCCCCTACATGTAATGGATTACAGTTACCGGGTTTTTGTAATCCCCTACATGTAACGGATTGCAGTTACCGGGTTTTTGTAATCCCCCACATGTAACGGATTACAGTTACCGGGTTTTTGTAACCCCCTACATGTAACGGATTACAGTTACCGGGTTTTTGTAATCCCCTACATGTAACGGATTACATGTAATCCGTTACTCCCCAACCCTGTTTTCATCTATAAGAAATGTGTATGTTGGGGGTCAAGGAAGGGTAAAGTGGAACTTGGTGTGTGGAAAGTGACTGAATGAGAAAAGGGAATGTGCAGAAATGTTATAATTTGTTCAAATGTATTATTGTAGAATATGAATGTTCCTAAGGAGGGAGACAAAAGCCAAGAGTCTAGTTTCAGTCCTTGATAAGGCAGACCAGTTGCTGAGGAACTAGGACCATGAGGGATGTGGAACTCTACTCAAGATAATGTCAACAGTTGAAGAGAGAAGACACTGCTGGGAGGGGGGCCACAGAAGCCCACCCCGAAGACCATCTGATTATAGTCCTATCTCTCACACACACACACACACATTTCCACGCCCATGAGGGTCATAGACTTAGGCAGGGCCATGACCATACCAGTAAGAGGAACCTCCTGTGTTTCTGCATAATATTCAGAACCTAACAGGCCCTAATCTATGGATTTCACATGACTGGAAATACAGATGTGCATTTGTTGGTCACAGATATATTTTTTAAAAAGGTAGGGGCGTGGATCAGAAAACCAGTCAATATCTGTTGTGACCACCATTTTCCTCATGCAGCGCCACACATCTCCTTCACATAGAGTTAATCAGGCTGTTGATTGTGGGCTGTGGAATGTTGTCCCACTCCTCTTCAATTGCTGTGCGAAGTTGCTGGATGTTGGCAGGAACTGGAACACGCTGTCGTACACGTCGATCCAGATCACCCCAAACATGTTCAATGGGTGACAGTTTGTGCAGAAATTATTTGTTTGTTCAAACCCACAGTTTCATCAGCTGTCTGGGTGGCTGGTCTCAGACGATGCCGCAGGTGAAGAAGCCGGATGTGGAGGACCTGGACTGGCGAGGTAACACGTGGCCTGCGGTAGTGAGGCCTGTTGGACATACTGCCAAATTCTCTAAAACGACGTATGCTAGAGAAATTAACATTCAATGAACTGATAGCAGCTCTGGTGGACATTGCTGCAATCAGCATGCCGACTGCACGCTCCCTCAAAACTTGAATTGTGGAATTGTGTTGTGTGACAAAACTGCACAATTTAGAATGGCCTTTTGTTGTCCCCAGTGCAAGGTGCACCTATGTAATGATTATGCTGTTTAATCAGCTTCTTGATATGCCACACCTGTCTTGTGGATGGATTATCTTGGCAAAGGAGAAATGCTCACTAACAGGGATATTAACAAATTTGTGCACAAAAGTTGAGAGAAATAAGCTTTTTTTATGTAAGGAAAATGTCTAGGATTTTTTATTTCAGCTCATGAAACATGAAACCAAATTTTGACATGTTGTGTTTATATTTTTGTTAAGTCTAAATAAAAAGTATGGTCAATTTCTGAATGGAAATTGTCTACCTATGACTACCTATGGCTCTAAGCAAAAATAGTTAATACTACACGAAGCAAACACTTTCAATCAGTTGGTCAGCACAAAGGAAAAGAGTGGAGGTCGTACGTTCGCCAGTGATAGTGTTTAGCCTGAGAACAGTTAAGCAGGAAGACAAGGCTCATGTCAGGCTGAAGGCAAGGCTCATGTCGGGCTGAAGACAGGACTCATGTCAGGCTGAAGACAGGACTCATGTCAGGCTGACGACAGGACTCATGTTGGGCTGAAGACAGGACTCATGTTGGGCTGAAGACAGGGCTCATGTAGGGCTGAAGACAGGACTCATGTTGGGCTGAAGACAGGACTCATGTCGGGCTGAAGACAGGACTCATGTTGGGCTGAAGACAGGACTCATGTCGGGCTGAAGACAGGACTCATGTCGGGCTGAAGACAGGACTCATGTTGGGCTGAAGACAGGACTCATGTCGGGCTGAAGACAGGACTCATGTCGGGCTGAAGACAGGACTCATGTTGGGCTGAAGACAGGACTCATGTCAGGCTGAAGACCAGGCTCATGTAGGGCTGAGGACAGGACTCATGTCGGGCTGAAGACAGGACTCATGTCGGGCTGAAGACAGGACTCATGTCAGGCTGAAGACCAGGCTCATGTTGGGCTGAGGACAGGACTCATGTCAGGCTGAAGACAGGACTCATGTCAGGCTGAGGACAGGACTCATGTCAGGCTGAGGACAGGACTCATGTCAGGCTGAAGACAGGACTCATGTTGGGCTGAGGACAGGACTCATGTCAGGCTGAAGACAGGACTCATGTTGGGCTGAAGACAGGACTCATGTCAGGCTGAAGACAGGACTCATGTCGGGCTGAAGACAGGACTCATGTTGGGCTGAAGACAGGACTCATGTGGGGCTGAAGACCAGGCTCATGTAGGGCTGAGGACAGCTTCAAAGGAGTAGTGTTCTTCGCAAGGAAGAGAAGTGAAAATGACCAAAGGACGGGCGAGTGATGCGAGTGACGCTATAAAGAGTTATGTGCTCACCTCTTTCACCACTCGACCTGTCTTTCTCCGACAGACGCTGTGTGATTGGTCTTCTCTGAGTAGTGATTCCAAGAGCGAATCCCAATGTGTTACATTGAAACGAGTATTGAAAGTCCTCAGGTTGTTTCGGAACAAGGCCATCCTCTTGAGCGCCCGATCCGACAAAATCTAGGCTAACACTTGTTGAAGCGATGATGGCGAGCTATATACTCTAGTCCACATAGATGCAATCAATCACAATATATGAAAATAATTAGGGGGACAGCACACTAAAGAACTCAACCAAACGTGATTATTAAATTATTGACAGGTCATCTTTTTGAAGTTTTCACATGAAAGTAACACGTTTGTTTGATGCAATGCAAATCAACATCGGCTCAACAGCAAAGGCTGTACGACAACGTAGTGTTTCTAATACATGATTTTAACAGGGTATTACATACAGTATTGCAGTAAAAAGTAATAGAGCTGAAAAACATTATCTTCCCTGATGAACAACAGAAGAATCTGTCACGAGACAAGACACATTGAGAACTTCAAGTTATGTCATTCTCACAACCACCACAAGATTCCATAAATAAGATGGTTGGCACTTTTTGGTCAACAAAATCATATTTATGTTTATTTTGTGTTCATGTGTGTGGTGTTATCTAACAGGGGCTCTAAGAGATCCTCTGTTTGCTCTAATTCTAGCAACCCCTTGTCCATTTCTACAGTACTAGTCTACAGCGAGAGGAAATGCCAGAGGAAATGCTTCTGTGTTTAGGAACTCTGAAGGCCACATCCTCCATCTACACAAAATCACAGTTACAAAACCAATAACTAACCTACTGACTGTGCTGCACTCCTTAGATCTAGACCTAGCTAATAAATAAGGTGACGTAACCAGATTTGATATGTGCATAACAAGGTTATTATAGTTTTGTAATGTATTATTTGTTTTTATTTCTATTCTAGATTTTTATTTGAAATTCAGTTTAGTTTCAGCTTGTTTTCAGACTTGATTTACTAGTTTTATTTAGTTTCAGTTTGATAAAAACATGTATATTTTGCATAGGAAATAGGTTTGGTAATGATTAAATTATAAAACAATCCTAATGTGAATTTGATTTAAAGGATAAGCTCCTAGACTGGTGCAAAAAAATATGGTGGAAGGAAACGGTTTTTGCCCATTTTACACCAATCTAATGCTTTTTAACTTTAGTAGTAGATGTAAGAACAATCCAGTACCTTGAACATTAAAGAGGAAAAACAACACATTAAGTCATGGTACATTTGACATGTTATGTTTATGTAATATTAAACATGTGTCACTGACCAACCCCTTCAAATAGCGTTAATAAAAACAGCTGCAACAACAGCAAAAACATAACATTTTCTGTCAAGTTAGAACTGCCAAAGGGGGATGAGTTGAAATCTACTGCAGAGAGTTCTGTCATACTTTCCAGGTCGATGCCCAAACAGTTTGAGCTTCTAATTTTAAAAATTTGAACCTCCAGAAATAAGTCTCACTGTTGCCACCTGTTATAGACCCCAATCAGCTCCCAGCTACACCCTTGACAACATATATGAATTGATTGCCCCCCATATATCTTCAGAGTTTGTTCTGTTGGGTGACCTAAACTGGGATATGCTTAACGCCCCGGCCGTCATACAATCTATGCTAGATGCCCTTAATCTCACACAAATTATCAAGGAAACCACCAGGTACAACACTAAATCCGTAAACATGGTCACCCTCATAGATATTACCCTGACCAACTTGCCCTCCAAATACACCTCTGCTGTTTTCAATCAAGATCTCAGCGATCACTGCCTCATTGCCTGCATCTGCTATGGGTCCGGGATCAAACGACCACCCCTCATTACTGTCAAACGCTCCCAAAAACATATGACTTAGAATATGTGGACAACTAAAAATACCTAGGTGTCTGGCTAGACAGTAAACTATCCTTCCAGACACAAGTTAAGCATCTCCAATCCAAAATTAAATCTAGAATAGGCCTCCAACACTCTACTCAGTAAACTGGATGCAGTCTATCACAGTGCCATCCGTTTTGTCACCAAAGGTCCATATACCACCCACCACTGCGATCTGTATTCTCTCTTCGGCTGGCCCTCGCTACATATTCGTCGCCAGACCCACTGGCTCCAGGTCATCTATAAGTCTTTGCTAGGTAAAGCTCCGCCTTATCTCAGCTCACTGGTCACCATAGCAACACCCACCCGTAGCACGCGCTCCTTTGACCGACTTTCCTTACAGTTCTCTGCTGCCAGTGACTGGAACGGATTTCAAAAATCGCTGACGTTAGAGACTTATATCTCCCTCGCTAACTTTAAGCATCAGCTATCTGAGCAGCTTACCGATCGCTGCAGCTGAACACAGCCATATCTGTAAATAGCCTTTCAGTTACTAGTCCAACGCTCCAACCACTAGGCTACCTGCCGCCCCTAAATGACATCGCCAATGTCAAGGATCGGTAGGATAGTCAGCTTTACGAGGGTATGTTTGGCAGCATGAGTGAAGGATGCTTTGTTGTGAAATAGGAAGCTGATTCTAAATTTAATTTTGGATTGAAGATGCTTAATGTGAGTCTGGAAGGAGAGTTTACAGTCGAACCAGACACCTAGTTATTTGTAGTTGTCCACATATTCTAAGTCAGAACCTTCCAGAGTAGTGATTTTTATTTACCTTTATTTAACTAGGCAAGTCAGTTAAGAAAAAATTCTTATTTTCAATGACGGCCTAGGAACAGTGAGTTAACTGCCTGTTCAGGGGCAGAACGACAGATTTGTACCTTGTCAGCTCGGGGATTTGAACTCGCAACCTTCTGGTTGCTAGTCCACCACTCTAACCACTAGGCTACCCTGCCGCCCAATGCTAGTTGGGTGGGCAGCGATCGGTTGAAGAGTATGCATTTAGTTTTACGAGCATTTAAAAGTAGTTGGAGACCACGGAAGGACTGTTGTATGGCATTGAAGCTTGTTTGGAGGTTTGTTAACACAGTGTCAGAAGAAGGTCCAGATGTATACAGAATGGTGTCATCTGCGTAGGGTGGATCAGAGAATCACCAGCAGCAATCACTTATGTTGCTCTCTTGGTTGGCCAGTCCAAGCAGATTACTTATATGTTCATGGTTGCAAAATAAATATGTACAAAAACCAAACTACAAAAAGGCATGCCCAACAAATAGGTTAACTAACACAAAGAAACAAATATAGGCCGGCTGAGAGGCTTCCAGCATCCTCTTTCTCCCGGACTGCCAATCATCCTTATGGCCCACACCTGAGTAATTATCAATGTTTCCCGGCAGAGCACATCACTTAAACCGGTTTCTGCTGCCCCTAGGGATGAGGTGTGGAAGTGTAGTATGTTGTCTATCTATGTGCCCCATGCTACCCCCCATATCATAACAATATCACACAGAGAGAAGGAGGAAATAACAATAAGCTATAACAATTATCTCCCATTTAGGGCAATTACATTACATTACAATTACTCTCAAATGTCAATATGCCTTGTATACTGTTGTTCAGGTTAGTTATCATTGTTTTAGTTCACAATGGAGCCCCTAGATCCACTCTGCATACCCCTGTTACCTCCTTTGTCCCACCTCCCACACATGCGGTGACCTCACCCATTACAACCAGCATGTCCAGAGATACAACCTCTCTCATCATCACCCAGTGCCTGGGCTTACAACCTCTCTCATCATCACCCAGTGCCTGGGCTTACCTCCGCTGTACCCGCACCCCACCATACCCCTGTCTGCGCATTATGCCCTGAATATATTCTACCATGCCCAGAAACCTGCTCCTCTTATCCTCTGCCCCCAACGCTCTAGGCGAACAGTTTTGATAGCCTTTAGCCGCACCCTCATACTACTCCTTCTCTGTTCCGCGGGTGATGTGGAGGTAAACCCAGGCCCTGCATGTCCCCAGGTACCCTCATTTGTTGACTTCTGTGATCGAAAAAGCCTTGGTTTTATGCATGTCAACATCAGAAGCCTCCTCCATAAGTTTGTTTTACTCACTGCTTTAGCACAATCTGCTAACCCTGATGTCCTTGCCGTGTCTGAATCCTGGCTCAGGAAGGCCACCAAAAATTCAGGGATTTCCATACCCAACTATAACATCTTCCGTCAAGATAGAACTGCCAAAGGGGGCGGAGTCGCAGTCTACTGCAGAGATAGCCTGCAAAGTAATGTCATACTTTCCAGGTCCATACCCAAACAGTTTGAACTACTAATTTTGAAAATTACTCTCTCCAGAAACAAGTCTCTCACTGTTGCCGCCTGCTACCGACCACCCTCAGCTCCCAGCTGTGCCCTGGACACCATTTGTGAATTGATCGCCCCCCATCTAGCTTCAGAGTTTGTTCTGTTAGGTGACCTAAACTGGGATATGCTTAACACCCCGGCAGTCCTACAATCTAAGCTAGATGCCCTCAATCTCACTCAAATCATCAAGGAACCCACCAGGTACAACCCTAACTCTGTAAACAAGGGCACCCTCATAGACGTCATCCTGACCAACTGGCCCTCCAAATATACCTCCGCTGTCTTCAACCAGGATCTCAGCGATCACTGCCTCATTGCCTGTATCCGCCACGGAGCCGCAGTCAAATGACCACCCCTCATCACTGTCAAACGCTCCCTAAAACACTTCTGTGAGCAGGCCTTTCTAATCGACCTGGCCCGGGTATCCTGGGAGGACATTGACCTCATCCCGTCAGTTTAGGATGCATGGTCATTCTTTAAAAGTAACTTCCTCACCATTTTAGATAAGCATGCTCCGTTCAAAAAATGCAGAACCAAGAACAGATACAGCCCTTGGTTCACTCCAGACCTGACTGCCCTCGACCAGCACAAAAACATCCTGTGGCGGACTGCAATAGCATCGAATAGCCCCCGTGATATGCAACTGCTCAGGGAAGTCAGGAACCAATACACGCAGTCAGTCAGGAAAGCTAAGGCCAGCTTCTTCAGGCAGAAGTTTGCGTCCTGTAGCTCCAACTCCAGAAAGTTCTGGGACACTGTGAAGTCCATGGAGAACAAGAGCACCTCCTCCCAGCTGCCCACTGCACTGAGGCTAGGAAACACGGTCTCCACCGATAAATCCATGATTATCGAAAACTTCAATAAGCACTTCTCAACGGCTGGCCATGCCTTCCGCCTGGCTACTCCAACCTCGGCCAACAGCTCCGCCCCCCCTGTAGCTCCTCACCCAAGCCTCTCCAGGTTCTCCTTTACCCAAATCCAGATAGCAGATGTTCTGAAAGAGCTGCAAAACCTGGACCCGTACAAATCAGCTGGGCTTGACAATCTGGACCCGCTATTTCTGAAACTATCTGCCGCCATTGTCGCAACCCCTATTACCAGCCTGTTCAACCTCTCTTTCATATCGTCTGAGATCCCCAAGGATTGGAAAGCTGCCGCCGTCATCCCCCTCTTCAAAGGGGGAGACACCCTGGACCCAAACTGTTATAGACCTATATCCATCCTGCCCTGCCTATCTAAGGTCTTCGAAAGCCAAGTCAACAAACAGGTCACTGACCATCTCGAATCCCACCGTACCTTCTCCGCTGTGCAATCTGGTTTCTGAGCCGGTCACGGGTGCACCTCAGCCACACTCAAGGTACTAAACGATATCATAACCGCCATCGATAAAAGACAGTACTGTGCAGCCGTCTTCATCGACCTCGCCAAGGCTTTCGACTCTGTCAATCACCATATTCTTATCGGCAGACTCAACAGCCTCGGTTTTTCGGATGACTGCCTTGCCTGGTTCACCAATTACTTTGCAGACAGAGTTCAGTGTGTCAAATCGGAGGGCATGCTGTCCGGTCCTCTGGCAGTCTCTATGGGGGTGCCACAGGGTTCAATTCTCGGGCCGACTCTTTTCTCTGTATATATCAATGATGTAGCTCTTGCTGCGGGCGATTCCCTGATCCACCTCTACGCAGACGACACCATTCTATATACTTTCGGCCCGTCATTGGACACTGTGCTATCTAACCTCCAAACGAGCTTCAATGCCATACAGCACTCCTTCCGTGGCCTCCAACTGCATGCTTTTCAACCGATCGCTGCCTGCACCCGCATGCCCGACTAGCATCACCATCCTGGATGGTTCCGACCTTGAATATGTGGACATCTATAAGTACCTAGGTGTCTGGCTAGACTGCAAACTCTCCTTCCAGACTCACATCAAACATCTCCAATCGAAAATCAAATCAAGAGTCGGCTTTCTATTCCGCAACAAAGCCTCCTTCACTCACACTGCCAAGCTTACCCTAGTAAAACTGACTATCCTACCGATCCTCGACTTCGGCGATGTCATCTACAAAATGGCTTCCAACACTCTACTCAGCAAATTGGATGCAGTCTATCACAGTGCCATCCGTTTTGTCACTAAAGCACCTTATACCACCCACCACTGCGACTTGTATGCTCTAGTCGGCTGGCCCTCACTACATATTCGTCGCCAGACCCACTGGCTCCAGGTCATCTACAAGTCCATGCTAGGTAAAGCTCCGCCTTATCTCAGTTCACTGGTCACGATGGCAACACCCATCCGTAGCACGCGCTCCAGCAGGTGTATCTCACTGATCATCCCTAAAGCCAACACCTCATTTGGCCGCCTTTCGTTCCAGTACTCTGCTGCCTGTGACTGGAACGAATTGCAAAAATCGCTGAAGTTGGAGACTTTTATCTCCCTCACCAACTTCAAACATCAGCTATCCGAGCAGCTAACCGATCGCTGCAGCTGTACATAATCTATAGGTAAATAGCCCACCCATTTTCACCTACCTCATTCCCATACTGTTTTTATACTGTTTTTTTAAAACATTTATTTACTTTTCTGCTCTTTTGCACACCAATATCTCTACCTGTACATGACCATCTGATCATTTATCACTCCAGTGTTAATCTGCAAAATTGTATTATTCGACTACCTCCTCATGCCTTTTGCACACATTGTATATAGACTGCCCATTTTTTCTACTGTGTTATTGACTCCATGTGTAACTCTGTGTTGTCTGTTCACACTGCTATGCTTTATCTTGGCCAGGTCGCAGTTGCAAATGAGAACTTGTTCTCAACTAGCCTACCTGGTTAAATAAAGGTGAAATAAAAAAAATAAAAAATAAAAAGGGGAAATCAGCAGTAGAAACAATAACAGTGTCCTCCTTGTTTCTACTTCAGTGAAATTCATATACAAAGCTATGGATGGAACGACTGACCATTTTAGGACCACTATTGTTTTCACTATATATTTTACCTCTTGGGGATGTCATTCGAAAACATAATGTTAACTTTCACTACTATGCGGATGACACACAGCTGTTCATTTCAATGAAACATGGTGAAGCCCCAAAATTGCACTCGCCAGAAGCCTGTGTTTCAGACACAAGGAAGTGGATGGCTGCAAACTCTCTACTTTTAAACTCGGAAAAAACAGAGATGCTTGTTCTAGGTCCCAAGAAACAAAGAGATCTTCTGTTGAATCTGACAATTAATCGTAATGGTTGTACAGTCGTCTCAAATAAAACTGTGAAGGACCTAGGCGTTACGCTGGACCCTGATCTCTCTTTTGTCGAACATATCAAGACTGTTTCAAGGACAGCTTTTTTCCATCTACTTAATGTTGTGTTAATCCGGATCCGGGAGCGTAATCATCATCCGACAATTAATTAGCATAACGCAACGGACATAAATATTACTAGAAAATATTCAGATTCATTAAATCACAAGTGAAATATATTGAAACACAGCTTAGCCTTTTGTCATCCTGTTATCTCAGATTTTGAAAATATGCTTTACAGACAAAGCAAGACAAGCATTTGTGTAAGTTTATCGATAGCCTAGCATAGCATTTTGCCTAGCTAGCAGCAGGCAACCTGGTCACGAAAATCAGAAAAGCAATCAAATTAAATAGTTTACCTTTGATGAGCTTCGGATGTTTTCACTCACAAGACTGCCAGTTAGATAGCAAATGTTCCTTTTTTCCCAAAATATTATTTTTGTAGGCGAAATAGCTCCGTTTGATCTTCACGTTTGGCTGAGAAATCGACCGGAAATTAAGGTCACTAAAACGCTGAAAAATATTCAAAATTAGCTCCATAATATCGACAGAAACATGGCAAACGTTGTTTATAATCAATCCTAAAGGTGTTTTTCAAATATCTATTTGATAATACAGTGCCTTGCGAAAGTATTCGGCCCCCTTGAACTTTGCGACCTTTTGCCACATTTCAGGCTTCAAACATAAAGATATAAAACTGTATTTTTTTGTGAAGAATCAACAACAAGTGGGACACAATCATGAAGTGGAACGACATTTATAGGATATTTCAAACTTTTTTAACAAATCAAAAACAGAAAAATTGGGCTTCCGTTAGTGCTAAATACGGCTGCTAGAATCCTGACTAGAACCAAAACATTTGATCATATTACTCCAGTGCTAGCCTCCCTACACTGGCTTCCTGTCAAGACAAGGGCTGACTAAAAGGTTTTACTGCTAACCTACAAAGCATACATGGGCTTGCTCCTACCTATCTCTCTGATTTGGTCCTGCCGTACATACCTACAATTACGCTTCGGTCACAAGACGCAGGCCACAAGAATTGTCCCTAGAATTTCTAAGCAAGCAGCTGGAGGCAGGGCTTTCTCCTATAGAGCTCCATTTTTATGGAATGGTCTGCCTGCCCATGGGAGAGACGCAAACTCGGTCTCAACCTTTAAGTCTTTACTGAAGACTCATCTCTTCAGTGGGTCATATGCTTGAGTGTAGTCTTTCCACTGGGATTCTACACCTGCATTGCTTGCTGTTTGGGGTTTTAGGCTGGGTTTCTGTACAGCACTTTGAGATATCAGCTGATGTATGAAAGGCTATATGAATAAATTTGATTTGATCCATTGTATCAAAATCATAGATTTAACCATGTTTTGAGGCTATATAGTGTTTGTTTACATTTACTTTGTTTACAGACATTGGAGTAAAACAGGCTTATGTTTTGGATTCTGATGGGGTACGGCAGTTGAACTAGGCTCATGGGGCATTTATAAACTACTGTGCAGTCTTCAAAAATCAATGGGTACATATACAAATAATTTATAAGTCCAAAAATGGATGTTGCAACCTCTGATATCCCCTTTAATAGAAATATGATCACAATTGTACTAACAAGATCATATTGTGCAACATTGGAATAAAACATTGAATTATGAACCCTAGTGCACCTATCAAAGTCTGCAGAATTAGAGATCAAAAGCTTATTCCTCCATCCTTTTTAGGACAGAGGAAGAGGATGAGTAACTATTTTTCAAACAGATAATTGTATTTGTCAATTGTTCATCTATACAACTACTGCGCAGAAAACAATTGAGGAGTGAAGTTATGAGTTGCCCGACACAGTCCACACCCAGGGGTTGAAGGTCAACCAGGAAGAGGTGGTTGTCTGTACCACCTAGAGGAACAGATTAGAGAGACAAGCAGTAAGGATCTCTGTGACCTCTTATTGTCATAACTGGCAATTATGAACTATGTGCTAAATTATGGAAATGTGGAGGCCTAGATAATAAAAGATATAAACACATTTTTATATTAATCAAAATAAAGCTTTAAAATAAAGTTGTCCTCTATTAACTAGGCAAGTCAGTTAAGAACAAATGATTATTTACAATGAAGGCCTACACCTACCAAACCCTAACCCGAAAGACGCTGGACCAATTGTGCACCGACATATGGGACTCCCAATCACGGCCGGTTGTGATACAGCCTGAAATCGAGCCAGGGTCTGTAGTGACGCCCCTAGCATCACTACAACCCCTGCCTTAGATCACTGTGCCACTTGGGAGCCCACTTGGGTTGGTGGGTAAAATCAAGAAATGTATCAAAGGTGAAGGATGCTAGTTCTGTCATTTCATAAATGTTTAATTGGTGTTTACCACAGACCTCTTGCCTACTGTTCCCCTGCTGTTTCATTCCATGCACTAGCAGTATTCGCTCTACATTGACCAGACCTGTCCATCTCTGTAAGTATGCATGATTACACTCTCCTAGACATAGTAATTATTTGGACAGTCAAGCTAAAACTTTTAATTTGGCTCTATACTCCAGCATTTTGGATTTGACATTTGGAGTTCACGATTCATTCATGGTTACCCGTAATCATGGTTGCATCCACATGAATGTAGAAGTGTTCAGAAACCCATTCTATTCTATTTAAAATTTTAAATAACACAATAAATGATTTACCATTCATTTCTATTGGGCACAACATCATTTGAAACACAGCCAAATCAAATGGCAAATGCATCCAATAAGTTTTGTCGTCCCAAGCTTGATGTTGTCATTGCGCGCAAGGAATACGGGACCAAATACTAGACTTTTGAATACTTTAATACACTGATTTAAGTGTGTTCTTGACACACTTAAACCAGTGCGCCTGGCACCTACTACCATACCCCGTTCAAAGGCAATTGTGGATTGTGTATGTGTGCCATTCACCCTCTGACGAAAAATCCATCCACGGAGGAAAAAAAGACAATATTGGAGTTTAATTGAATAAGAGAAACGCTGCGAAATGTAGAGATTAAAATAAAGAGAATGGACGACCTGGAATGTAATGTTTGGGAAAGATTTGGTGAAGTGGTAAAAGAGAATGATAGCAGGCTATGTTATGTGTGATGATTGTGAGGCGCTATGCAAATTCTGTTCAGATGGGTTAAATGGAAACCGAAATCTGGACACTGTCTGTAGGTCTACAACCTCTCACATAGCCGCAATATTAACTCCTGCAGAATTAAGCATTTCTTGCAGTACAATTACACCAAATGTAGCTTAAATTTTGACCTGGGGACAGGAGTGGAGAATATGATTTCTTTCAGCATCTTGATAGAACGCAAATGCTCGGTTAGATACTTTCTGTTGAGGTCCTATCTTTATCAGAATCATAAAAGCATATAGTTGCCTATTTCAACCACATAAAATATGCATCCAAGCCAAACTGAAATCTTATCAGAAATATATTCATGTTGGGTCGTTTTCACAGCTTTCTATTTCCTTTACAACCAGTCAACCTGACATCATTTGGCCATTTTGTTTGTTATTGCATTTTCTCCTGACCCCTAAAAGCCCTTGCTCCGTGAAAGAAGCAGATGACAGAGAACACTTTACTCGTGTCAACTAGATTGAAGCATTAATTCTATCGATGTATGACATGATTCTGGTGAGCAAGGGTTTATTTAGTCTTAGACTAAGCAACATGTAACGACAGAAGAGAGGCGGCATGTGTCTAATGATAGACATATTGACTAAGAAATAGCCTACCAAAATGTCTGAAATTATAAAGAGAAACATAACCTATAGCTCAGTTGGTAGAGCATGGCTCATGTAACGCCAGGGTAGTGGGTTCGATTCCCGGGACCACCCATACGTAGAATGTATGCACACATGACTGTAAGTCGCTTTGGATAAAAGCGTCTGCTAAATGGCATATATTATTATTATTATTATTATTATTAAATCAGACAAAAACAAAAAAAATCCTACACCTATTCCAAAAAAATCGTTCTGCCATCTCTGACTGTATTCTACAGCACTATAGGCTATTAGCGGTTTAGGTTCGGGTGCAGGCCTCAGATTTTCACTTCATCACATATAGTCGGGAGGTTGTGGATGGGTTATTAGCAATTGTTAGCGGGTACTGGTGAATAAACAGTTGACGATGCACAAACATAGCAGCGGGAAGTAGTTTGGGGGTAGGCAATGCAGGAACGAAAAAACATTGCCAGCGGTGAAAATGTCTGTATGGGTCCACCAATACAGGACTAGTAAAGGCCCAGTGCACTACTTTTGTGAGAGAAAAAAATACTATATGTATTTGATTGTTCACCAGCATTTGTAACTTGAGTATGATACTGTAATGAAACAGCAGGGAGCAGGTCTTGAGCCCAAGATCCGGCGCACTATCGACTGTGCCGCAAAAGCATGCTCGTGCCGCTCGTCGATTTCCGCGGTTATAAACCCAGGGTCCTTACACTACTCCCTCCTTTCAAAGAGCGCGTCCTCGCGCTAGTTTACGACTCTACGTCTTACATGAACGCGCTCACCGGCCAAGCACACGCACTATCGTGGATGCAAGGTCCGATCCCTTCCGACAACAATGTAATGAAACAGGCAGGGAGCAGGTCTCGAACCCTCGACCTTCTATAGCCCGAGGTCCGGCGCGCTATCGACTGTGCCGCAAAAGCATGCTCGTGCGGCAGGGTCGATTTCTGCGCTTATAATACTTATCAGATCAAAACAGCTGATCTGATGATACATGTGGGATATAAAATACTTGCTTGATATGTATGTTTTCCAGTTTCTTGAAAAACGTTGCAAATGAAATATATTTTTAAACTGAAATAGTCTATTCATGCCTTTAACATTTTAGTAGATGCTTTTATCCAGAGCACATAGCCAGAGGATATACCCATTGGATTTGGGAGTTGACCTCATATGTATTTATTTTTTATTCTGCTTTGCCACTAAAATCCTAATAAACACTGACAACTAAAATATTGTGTTATTGTTCTTATTGTTATGTGTATTATTAATAATAATAAAAGGGGAGGGGGGTAGCTCAAAAATGAACCCCAAAAAGTTATTCATAGGGTCCTTTGAGGATCCATTAAACTTAGATATTTGAAGAACCCTTTTAAAGGGTTCTTCGAAGAACTTATAGGGGTTACCCCACAGTTTCAACTTGATGAATTTGAGCTCCTGAGTGGCGCAGCGGTCTAAGACACTGCATTTTGGTGCAAGAGGTGCCACTACAGTCCCTGGTTGGAATCCAGATTGTATCACATCCGGCCGCGATTGGGAGGCCCATAGGGTGGTACACAATTGACCCGGGGTAGGCCGTCATTATAAATAAGAATTTGTTCTTCACTGACTTGCCTAGTAAATAAATGTTTAAAAACAGGATACTCCAGTGACCTTTTCTTTTTAGAGTGTATATATCTTGTAAAATAACAATTTTAAATTGTATTATTTGAATGTAGAACAGGAATTGCATCATTCAAGTCACGAGTGTGTCCCAAAGTTAATGGATTTATTGCTCTCCTCGCCACTCTGGAAGTCACCCTCCGAGTTACGTCGGCAACACGTGACAACGGACCTCGGAGCGAGTTCGTAGCGTTAATTTATAAATTCAGTGGTTGTTAGTGGCGAGGAGCTGGTTTGGGATTCACCGCTAATCTCAGATAGTCTCAAACAAGCTTTTGGGTGTCTGCATAACGCGTCCGCAAAAACGAAATACAATACAAATTACTGTTGTTAAAATTAATATAATAATCTTGAAATTAATATCATATAATAATAAAAAAGTTTAGAAACTGTAAGCAAATATGTTTAAAATAGCGATAGAACACGTAAAGAGGCATCCAGGGGTAAGTACTTATTTTTGTTTTATGGTTTATTACCTCAAGGGAGTTAGTAGTCTATAATATTTCATGAAAGTTTCATAATTTCTGTTGTCGGTGTGTAATATGCTACCAGTTGTTGCTCAATGGAATCAAGAAATGATCAAAGTAAAACATACATTGTTTCCTATAGTGTCATCAGGGTAATTGAAATTAAACAAAAGTTCCAACCCTGAACAGGCTTCACTAATGAATTGTGACACATCATTTTTGGGGGGGATTGAATATGTGTTTTTGTCTTGTGTTGAAGTTGTTGGTGAATGGTTTGTTAAAAGAGGAGGGGCACAGAAAACAGGCTATTCGTTTTTCTGTTTAATGACAGTGTTATTTAAAAAAATGACTGGCGATATGACCGAAGTAGTTAGAAAGCTATTACCATCTCATACATTAGCTCAGATGTCCTCAACAGCAGATAGTCAAGAATTTACATCAGATTTTCGTCGAAATGGGAGCTACAAAACAAACTTGACAACCCAAGGGATGCCAGTTAGCCTAACAGCCCTGTGTAGTATGATCAGCACTTGGACAGCGCCACAGCGTTCCCTACAAGAGTCACGTCTGAGTAAACTACTTACTAACTAGGTCTGCATTTATTTGACTACATTCACATAGTCTTATTAAAGCTATACCAACGTTTTGAGAGAGCAACAGACACGGTCTTTGTTAATGAAATAGTACAACTAAGTGATCAAAGTTTGAAACCGGGCAAACTCTCCTGATTCAACCTGGATGAGTGGAATCAGGGGAGTTTGTCCGGGGCTTCAACAAAAACTTGTGCTGTTTTGGGTACTCGAGGACTGGAGTTATGAAACACTGGTATATAGTATGAAAGAGGAAGTTCCACATGAGGAGTCCCTCTGAAAAGTACACACACAGGCATGAACATATTCATGCACACACACACAGACACACAACGGGATCATCATATGTCATGTGATCTAAAGAATGACAGAGCAAAGTCTATAATGGACCACCCCCTGTGTAATCAGCTTGATTAGCTGGTCATTGGAACACTGTATTGACAAAGGTTATGTAGAAATGTTCACATTTCTATGCCTCAGAGTGAATGAAATGGTCATGCTATCTCCCTCTTTCTTCTTACTCTCTCATAGCTCATCCCCCAGTTATTCTTCATCTTGTTGGGAATGGGAGGAGCCTCGTTGTATTTGGTCCGTCTTGCAAAGGGGCCCCATGTCACGTAAGACTCTTTACCATTTCCCTTATTGTCCATTTTATTTTTAAATTATTATGGTTTAATCAATTTATGAATACTTTCCAATTAAAACGTATAGTAGTGGATGCCAATTCCCTTTAACATCATAAGGCACAAGAGGTAATCCCACCTCTTGTGCCGTTCTGGGGCATCAATTCCCATATCACTACTAACGGGCTATGCTGCTGCGAGTTTTTGGAAACTATAACAGGCTCATGAATAGTTGATCGTAGGCAGACTAACACAGTTCCCTCTAATCCCATTTGGGTTTGTCCTACTTCGGCCTGCTTTGACTGCTGTGTCACTGTACAGCTGGAACAAGAAGAACAACCCTGAGCCCTGGAATCAGCTTGACCCTACCTACCAGTACAAGGTACAGTACTGCCAATACTGTCAGCAATAAACACACTTTAGCTCCAAAAAGTGTTTGTTTACTGCATCTTATTCCATTCTTGTTTGACTTGACAACAATGTAATAGTAATGTAGCCTATCAATAACATGAGTTAAGCCAATCATATATTTTGCATCAATATAAGTAGACAAGAGAATTATGTAAATCCTGCCATATTGTCTTCTTCCCCAGTTTGTGGCCATCGATACTGACTACAAGAACCTGAAGAAGGAGGGACCTCAATTCTGAGTATCTTCCCTCTATCCTAACGGCACCAAGTCCAGCCCGAAGAACGTCACTGAAGAATTAAAATCTGTGAAGTATTCTTCTCTCAATGCTTCTATACGAATATTTGGAGATTGATCCATAATGTCGATGATCAAATCTAAATTTGTCTGTTTGTTTTATCATAAACACTTCATTGTTAGTTTGGCAGTCACTAAATCTAACAACGAAGGTGCTCATTATGATAACAGGCAAGAGTGTGCATAGATTTCTTCACAAAATGAAAGAAATTATTAAGCTCAATTTCTGAATGGAAATGTTGTCCAAATAAAATGTCTCTAGAATTTAGAGAGTGAATTTCTAATCATGTGTACATTCATAGTGGGAGATAAGCTGAAAACATAACTCTAGCTGAACATAGGCCATCAGTCAGTAACACAGTGTCAGCTGCTGTTTTGGGTATATGGTGTTTCTTTCTTCTCACATACAACGGAGCACTGTACTGTACACATATCCAGCTGTGAGATTAGAGAGTGCAGTGCCTTTCATCTCCACAACAACAGACACTGCTAGCCAAAAAACAGACACCCTTCGTCACCTTGACATATGACAGCGTACAGGGCAACACGTACCCACTTGTACTGTTCTACACGCAGGCACTCTTTCCATCACCCTCACTCAGACGATCCAGAGGCATACATACAACGGGTTAATGTCCACATATAAAACACTTTGATCTGTTTTGGATGGAATGGATGGAAAACCACAAAATAGGCAGGCTGATGACCCTTGTAGCAAAGAACACAAGGGAACAAATTAGTTCCCATAGGACGGTTAAAAGCCACAAAACAGGGGCGGGGGGGAGCCACAAAGTAAATAAACACACACAACCAAACAGAGGAGAGTGCGTCAGAGTTGTCAGGTCGTGAGAAACTGGCGGAGAGATGGAGCTGAGTGCAGGATGAGCAGATGTTTGTTTTTCTGTCAGCAGAGTTGAAAGTTTCTCTGACCTTTATGACAGCTGGACTGTGGCCTGTTACTGTGGAAGCACAATCCTCTGGCACAAGCATAGAGAGAAGACACACACACGCACGCACACACACACACACACACACACACACACAGTATGGATGTTCTGTATGTGCAGTTGTGCACCAAAACATGCAAACACAAACAGGCAAACACACTTATACATATCACGTATGTTAAAGGACCATCCAACATGATTGACACATAACAGGCATGATTGAGAATTAGCAAACCCTTCCACTCAGGCTTATATTCTGCCCTGTGGGACATTTAACAGCACTGGGATAAAGCATTGCAGTAAGAAGTAATAGGGAGCTGAAAAGGCTCTATTTCCCTGATGAATAATGGAGGAATCTGGGAAAGTGAGAAAGAGATAGTATTGAAAAACAGACAACATTTAGCCGTTCAATTTGTCATACTCTCACAACCACCAGAAGATTCCACAAACAAAGTGGTTGACACGTTTAGGTTAACAAACTAATATTCACTTTGTGTTCATGTGTGTGGGGATCTCTAACAGGGACTCTAAGAGATCCTCTGTTTGCTCCAACACTAGCAACCCCTTGTCCGTTACTACACTACTAGTCTACAGCGAGAGGAAACACTCAGAGGAAATGCTGCTCTGTTTAGGAAATCTCAGAGCCCCCTCTCTTCCTCTCTTCTAAACAAGACATGCTCAATTCAAGTCTTTATACTATATATTACTGTCATTCTCTGTCATGGTCCTCCAAACTGTTTTGGTTTCACAAGCTTTTCCCTTTATCTCCCATTCTGGACTTGCTCTAAGCTGAACCCATAATAAAGTGAACTGACGTGTTATAGTTTAGTACAAGTTTGCAATGGGATAATAAGCTATGTCTGGCCAGTCCACATGGCCTGTGTCAGCTATGTGCATGTATCCCTTCTTACTGGTCTTCTTCTTCACATCCTGGTCAATATGGATCCCCTTATCATAAACTCCACCACCTTCTCAAAGTCCGATTCCTTGAACTGCCTCGATGTCAAGACAGGGACTCCTACAGATGTAGGATATTCATTTGATCACGAGAACTTTCCTGCAATGCAGGACATTTAAAACTTGAAGTATATTCAACGTTTAAAAAGGCTTCTGAAGTTTGTAATTTCCACTTTGAAATTTCAGACTTGATTTCCCCTTATGAAAAATGTACCAATCCCTACAAAAAATATTGCTTAATTATAATCCACATAAAAATTCACATTTCCTATTGCGGCACGATTCTTTTCCTGCTGTAGAAAACTGACTCAAATTAAGATACTACATCTGTACAGCAATCAATAAATTAGATCTTGACAGAAAACAATTCAGGAGCGAGGTTATAAGTTGTTTAGTCCCTTTAGTAAATAAACACCACTAAACTAACACATGCCACAGTACAGTAAATTCTTCTCATATAATGCCGAACCTAGCCCGAGTCCTCCTGGGGTGAGAGCACTCTTGTCATCTAGGCAGGTGTTCTTTTTGCCGGTTATGAACACAAGATCCAGTACCCACTCCGCCCGGGCACCGTCCATACACTGGGGTCAAAGGTCAACCAAGTGGTTGTCCTTACACCCTGGAGGAGCAGATTAGAGAGACAAGCAATATGGACCTCTTTGACCTATAATGATCAAAACGGACATTTATTAACTATGTTCCTCATAATGAAAATGTGTAGACTATATTTAATAGTAATCAAAATGTTTTAAAAATCAATTGTCTTCTAGTTGGTGGATTAAAAACTAAAACAAGAAGCTTCCGCGCTCAGGTCTGTTCAACGCTGGTTCGTCCAATCTGATTCCACGCTTCAAGACTGCTTCAATCACGTGGATTGGGATATGTTCCGCATTGCGTCCAACAACAACATTGACGAATCATGGCGATGTTATACCCACAGAAATGATTAAAACATTCCCAGACCAGAAACTGTGGATTGATGGCAGCATTCTCGCGAAACTGAAAGCGCTAACCACTGCTTTTAACCAGGGCAAGGTGACCGGAAACATGACCGAATACAAAAACTGTAGCTATTCCCTCTGCAAGGCAATCAAACAAGCTAAGTGTCAGTATAGAGACAAAGTAGAGTCGCAATTCAACGGCTCAGACACAAGAGCTATGTGGCAGGGTCTACAGTCAATCACAGATTACAAAACGAAAACCAGCCCCGTCGCGGACCAGGATGTCTTGCTCCCAGACAGACTAAATAACTTTTTTGCTCACTTTGAGGACAATACAGTACCACTGACACGGCCCGCTACCAAAACCTGCGGGCTCTCCTTCACTGCAGCCAACATGAGTAAAACATTTAAACATGTTAACCCTCGCAAGGCTGCTGTCCCAGACGACATCCCCAGCCGCGTCCTCAGAGCATGCGCAGACCAGCTGGCTGGTGTGTTTACGGACATATTCAATCAATTCTTATCCCAGTCTGCTGTTCCCACATGGTTTAAGAGGGCCACCATTGTTCCTGTTCCCAAAAAAGCTAAGGTAACTGAGAAAACGACTACCGCCCCGTAGCACTCACTTCCGTCATCATGAAGTGCTTTGAGAGACTAGTCAAGGACCATATCACCTCCCCCTACCTGACACCCTAGACCCACTCCAATTTGCTTACCGCCCCAATAGGTCCACAGACGACGCAATCGCAATCACACTGCACACTGCCCTAACCCATCTGGACAAGAGGAATATGTGAGAATGCTGTTCATCGACTACAGCTCAGCATTTAACACCATAGTGCCCTCCAAGCTCGTCATCAAGTTCGAGACCCTGGGTCTCGACCCCGCCCTGTGCAACTGGGTACTGGACTTCCTGACAGGCCGCCCCCAGGTGGTGAGGGTAGGTAACAACATCTCTACCCCGCTGATCCTCAACACTGGGGACAAGGGTGTGATCTGAGCCCTCTCCTGTACTCCCTGTTCACCCACGACTGCGTGGCCATGCACACCTCCAACTCAATCATCAAGTTTGTGGACGACACTACAGTAGTAGGCTTGATTACCAACAACGACGAGACGGCCTACAGGGAGGAGGTGAGAGACCTCGGAGTGTGGTGTCAGGAAAATAACCTCACACTCAACGTCAACAAAACAAAGGAGATGATTGTGGACTTCAGGAAACAGCAGATGGGACAACAACAGCTGTCCCATCCACATCGATGGGACAGTAGTGGAGAGGGTAGTAAGTTTTAAGTTCCTCAGCGTACACATCATGGACAAACTGAATTGGTCCACCCACACAGACAGCGTTGTGAAGAAGGCACAGCAGCGCCTCTTCAACCTCAGGAGGCTGAAGAAATTTGGCTTGTCACCAAAAGCATTCACAAACTTCTACAGATGCACAATCGAGAGCATCCTGTCGGGCTGTATCGCCGCCTGGTACGGCAACTGCTCCGCCCACAACCGCAAGGCTCTCCAGAGGGTAGTGAGGTCTGCACAATGCACAACCACCTGAGCCACTGCCTGTTCACCCCGCTATCATCCGAAGGCGAGGTCAGTACAGGTGCATCAAAGCAGGGACCGAGAGACTGAAAAACAGCTTCTATCTCAAGGTCATCAGACTGTTAAACAGCCACCACTAACATTGAGTGGCTGCTGCCAACATACTGACTCAACTCCAGCCACTTTAATAATGGAAATTTATGGAAATTGATGTAAAAATGTATCACTAGCCACTTTAAACAATGCCACTTAATATAATGTTTACATACCCTACATTATTCATCTCATATGTATATGTATATACGGTACTCTATATCATCTACTGCATCTTGCCATCTTTATGTAATAAATGTATCGTTAGCCACTTTAAACTATGCCACTTTATGTTTATATACCCTACATTACTCATCTCATATGTATATACTGTACTCTATACCATATACTGCATCTTGCCTATGCCGTTCTGTACCATCACTCATTCATATATCTTTATGTACATAATCTTTATCCCTTTACACTTGTGTGTATAAGGTAGTAGTTGTGGAATTGTTAGGTTAGTTTACTCGTTGGTTATTACTGCATTGTCGGAACTAGAAGCACAAGCATTTCTCTACACTCACATTAACATCTGCTAACCATGTGTATGTGACAAATACAATTTGATTTGATTTGAAAACAAGAAATGCATCAAAGTTGAGTCAGTTTTGCATCGCATCGTCATTTAGTCTACTTTTTATCTTGGTAATTAATATAACCACACACCCCACGCCTACTCTTCCGTTTCATTACATGCACTGCCAGAGAGCTCTACATTCACCAGACCTCTCCAACTCTGTAAGTATGATTGAATATATCTTCAAATATATTTTTCTCCCAATAATCTCATCATGCGTTTTTAACCATATTCTTCTGGACACAGTCATGCTATTTGATGTGATACATTCTTTCACTTAAAGTTTTCTGTTAGTATGTTTTGGTATCTGATTGTAAGACATACATCTGGACTGTAATTTAATTAATTTAGTTTAGTTTATTTCTTAACATTTCTTAAAATGTCAAGAACATTTGAAAAATATTTATATGATTCAGTAAAATGTGTATGTTGCCGCCCAATGTATTTGGCTTCTGTGAGAAAAAAACAGGCTTAGAGCAATATTGTGCAATATTACAGTGTTTATTATATGTTCAATTAGATATTATTTACACCACCATTTAGGTATTGAACAGCTAAAGAGTGTTTTTTAAACTATTTCAATGTTTTTGATACCTCAGGGAGGGAAATGCAGCAATGGCCCTGAGAGCAGCAGGAAGTGTGTTTGGGGTTTTCCTGTTATCTGTGGCAGGTACAGATTTTTATCAATACTCGTTCACTTTTCTCTAAAGTACTTCTCAAAAGTATAATTTTCACTTTTGAGAAACATCTAAAACGTCATAAAAGATGATCAGGACAAGAAGCGTTTGAAGGTTGTTCTGGTGTATATGGTACATTTTCATGCTCATTTTGATAGTTTTCCTGTGTTTGTTTCTCAGGAGTACTGGGACAGTATGGCTGGGATGTGACTTTCACCAGGACAAGAATATGTGCACTGAAGGGATTATCAGTAGAAGTTTCCTGCACTTTCAGATATCCCAGTGGGCATGAGATCATAGAAACAGAATGGTATAAATGGTGGAACGTCACAGTGGGGTATACTTATAACATCATGGAACAACAAGCGTTTGCAGGTCGTGTTGAGTACCTTGGGAATAATCACAATGACTGTACTCTGAAAATCACAGACCTGAGAGAGAATGACACAGCGGAGTATTGCTTCGGATTTAAAACCAACATACACGGCTGGATATATCAGAAAGATGTATTCATTTCCGTGACAGACCTGAAGGTGACTACCTATGTGACAAAGGGATCATGGGTGATACTGAATTGCAGCACCACCTGTACTCTGAGTGACAACCCCAATCCTGACTACATCTGGTACAAAAATGGAAAGCATCAACATGAATATGTGTCACAAAATTACAGTGTCTTGAGTTCTGATGAAGACAGTTATTCCTGTGCTGTAAAAGGTTACGAGGACCACCGCTCTCCTGCAGTGTGTGCCGTGGGCCAGAAATGTTGGAGAGTGATTTACGCCAAAAGGAGTATCTGTGCCTTGAAGGGGTCATCAGTGGACATATTCTGCACTTACACATATCCCCATGGTCATATACCCAAAGACACATTCTGGTTTACTCAAGGAAAGTCTACAAAGGAGCCTACAGATCTGAAGAAGGACCCAAACTATTTGGATCGTCTGGAGTACCATGGAAATGAGGACAGTGATTGCACCCTGAGAATCAAAGCCCTTAAAGACAGTGACTCAGCTGAGTACAAATTCAGATTAGTAACTGCAGAAGGGAAATATATCAGTTCACCCGGTGTATACCTGACTGTCACATATGTCCTGTTGGAGATTAACCCTATGTATGTCTCTGAGAGGGAAATGGCCAAACTGACATGTACAGCCAACTGTAGACTGGGTGACAACACAGCCTTCATTTGGTATAAGAACAGACAGGCTATACCAAACAGCCACAAATACTCCAACAGCCTGCACCTGTGCCAAGTCAGCAGTGAGGATGCAGGCAGCTACTCCTGTGCTGTAGAAGGCCATGAGAATCTCCACTCTCCTGAAGTGACTCTAACTGTCAGATACAAACCAAAGAACATCTCAGTGTCAATCGGTCCCTCTGGTGAAATAGTGGAGGGCAGTTCAGTTATTCTGACCTGCCACAGTGATGCCATCCCACCAGTTCAGAAATACACCTGGTACAAGAGGACCATTAACACATCAAAAGAATCCGGTCAGATCTATCGCATCATCAACATCAGATCGGAGGACAGTGGAGAATATTATTGTGAGGCAAAGAATGAAATGGGAGCTAAGAACTCCACAGTTATATTGATCATAGTATCAGGAAAAAAAACTAGTATTAACATAGCTGTAGGAATCACAGTGGTTGCTCTGGTTCTCATTCTCATATATAGCTTTCTGTGGTTCAGAAAGAGGGCTCCCAAATCAACTGACACACGGGACACAGCAGAGGATGGACAGGGAGGCTCTAGTCACCTGTACGAAACCATCCTGAGGACAGCCCCAACTGCAGCACAGAATGCGGACACAGATGAGGACGTCAGGATCTATGCCAATGTCCACCTCTCTCACTCCAGAAACCATGAAGAACCTCTTTACTCCACTGTCCAACTGCCTCTGGACAGAGTCCAGTATGCTTTATTGAAATTCAGTCGCCTAGGTGTTGCCCCCCATCCTGCAGCACACGCAGCTGAAGATCCATCTGCAACCTATAGCACAGTCAACAAACCCAGAACCTGAACACAAGAAGGTACATTATTATCCTCTTATCCAGTTTCCCAGGGCTCCTACTGGGTCGCTGTAATCCTACTGAGCTGAATTTAAAAACATTTGTCTTATTTATTTGGAGGGTCACACAATATTTTGATGTATAAAGTATAGATTAGAAATAGCCTGCTGTGACCATATCGCTGTACAAGACAATACAGCAACAATTCTAGTGTAGTGTAAGATGTGACTCATGATAGGTATGGTGATATTGTTAAGCATTAAAAGCTTTTGAAAAATGCATCTCAGTGAGACTGTGAGACTGAGTGTACAAAACATTAGGAACATCTGCTCTTTAAACGACAGACTGACCAGGTGAATCCAGAAGAAAGTTTTGATCTCTTATTGATATCACCTGTGTAACGCTTCAATCAGTGTAGATGAAGGGGAGGAGAGGTTAAAGAGGGATATTTAAGACTTGAGACAATTTAGATATGGATTGTGTGTGTTCCATTCAGAGGGTGATGTGCAAGACAAAAAATGCAAGTGCCTTTGAACAGGTTATGGTAATGGGTGCCACACGCACCGCTTTGACTGTGTCAAGAACTGCAACGCTGCTGGGTTTTTCAGACGCAATAGTTTTCCGTGTGTCCACCACCCAATGGACACCCAGCCAACTTGACAAAACTGTGGGAAGCATTGGAGTCAACATGGGCCAGCATCCCTGTGGAATGCTTTTGACACCTTGTAGAGTCCATGCCGCAATGAATTGAGGCTGTTCTGAGGGATGTAACTCAATCTTAGGAAGGTGTTCCTAATGTTTTGTGCACTCAGTGTATAATAGACATGTAACCTCAGAGCTTACGTGTTTGTGAAGGGTATGGGTCTGACAAAATGTTTGAAGGGAACAAATGTTTTCTTATATTGTCTAAATTGTGTTTCTTTACTAAATGTAATAAAATAATCAAAAACGTGTGGTAGTACCCAGCAAACAGGGGACCATGACAATTTCCTGACGCTGTGGACAACCTAGACAACGTTTTGTTCACAGGGTATTAGAAGTATTACACAAATTGAGAAGGGACAGCTGAAATGGGACTTGAACCAGCAACCCTGCATTTACACGACAAGGGTACTTTCTGTGATATAAAGATCCAGACTGCTTGGTAGGTGCTGTAATATTCTTACATACAGGGAGGCTCCATCTCTGTTAGTACTACAGATAGTAGATGTTCTAGTAGCTGTAGTAGTGATAGTATTAGTAGTGGAAAAGTAACTGACAGTGAGAAAAGTACTGCTATCAATGAACACGGTTACACGTACACAATAATATGAGTATTGTGGATAGTCAGATTAATATAATAGTTTGTTCAAAACATTTACATGATTTGCAAGAACGATTTCCTTAACACTTCTGGGCCCTTTATAAAACACTAGCCTGGTCGTTTGTCAGTACCCCAGACAGTTTTTTAGGTCCATTACTTGAGTATTTAGACCCGCGCCTTCCCCATAGAAACCCCATGCAACGTTAAAGTCCATCGTAAATACCTCCCAAACACACTGCGCTGGCCTCCCATGACCACAATAGTCCTCGTAATGACTTTCTCTGTACACATTTGCGGGCTGACAGAGAGAAAAAAGCTCGAGAGACGAGAACGGCCAGATGTTGAGGAAACACAGGCTCTTCCCAGAATGCGCTGTGACTGGTGGTGCAGTTGCAGGAGATGGCAACCTCTACCGACAGACAGTGAATGTCTCAGCTGTCGACAATGGGACCAGCTTGCTTCGATATGATGCAGCAGAAGATGGCGTGTATGTATATAACTAAACACTCCTATTTCTTGTCTGTCATCACATCCTGGTGTTGGAGACTTTCTTCAGAATCCCCAGGATCAACTGGAAATAATGTGCCACACCTGATGGTCCAAATGGGAAGCTTTTCGTCCTCTATGGTATAATGGCTTTCGCAACAATTAGATGTGCATTCCACCACCTACTGTGCGGGTGGATAATAAGGATCCCGTTTGGGTAAAAATAAATAATTCATACAAACTACCAAAAAGGAAATTAACTAAACATATTCAATCTGCTGTAAGAACCTAATTATAATCAGGTCTCAAAACAGGATCAGAAGCCTCCTGTGAGGGCAGAACATTTCCTAGATACATTAGGCCTTGTAGTGCTTCTGCCGTGAAGTCTTGGGAGCCCAAAACATTTCTCAGCTGCAGATATGATGTCCAGCTTCTTGGACTTCTTAGACATTTGGAAAGTATTCAGACCCCTTGACTTTTTCCACAGTTACAGCCTTATTCTAAAATAGATCAAATTGTATTTTTTCCTCATGAATCTACACACATACCCCATAATGACGAAGCAAAAACAGTTTTTTAGACATTTTTGCAAATGTATTAAATGTTTTTAACTGAAATATCACATTTAAATAAGTATTCAGACCCTTTACTCAGTACTTTGTTGAAGAACCTTTGGCAGCGTTTACAGCGAGGGTGGGCAATTCCAGTCCTCGAGGGCCTGATTGGTGTCACAGTTTTGCCCCAGCTCCAGCTAACACACCTGACTCCAATAATCAACTAATCATGATCTTCAGTTTAGAATGCAATTGGATTAATCAGCTGTGTTTGCTAGGGATGGGGAAAAAGTGTGACACCAATCAGGCCCTCAAGGGCTGGAGTTGCCCACCCCTGGTTTACAGCCTCGAGTCTTCTTGGGTATGATGCTACAAGCTTGGTAGACCTGTATTTGGGGAGTTTCTCCCATTCTTCTCTGCAGACCTTCTCAAGCTCTGTCAGGTTGGATGGGGAGTGTCACCGCACGCACAGCTATTGTCAGGTCTCTCCATAGATGTTAGATCGGGTTCTAGTCCGGGCTTGTCCTAGAGAGAGTTACATGGTTATTAAAACGTCACACCAAGGTAAGCCTACACAAAACACAGCCCGATTTTAAGTGTTTCTAAAATCACCTATGGGAAAAATGAATGATGGAAAAATGATTGGACCCATTTCCCTGTTTGACTGCTAGGTTTTATGGGTATTATAACTCATACTGTGGTACTCTATAGCCTACCAACTGTATCTGAATAGCCTGCCTACACCCCCTAATGCAACTGGCTATTGCAGTCCCCTTCTAGTTTGTCTGACAATGATGACTTGCTGGCTAGGTAAACAGTGTCTAGAATGAGTGGACACGCGCCCTATTAATAGAATAGTCATGGTTGCATGACATGTTATCGATGGCATTCCACAACATAACAATGCCATCATTAGGGCTAGCTAAAGTTCGTTGCAAAGTTAGGCTGAGAAGGTTTGGCGCTACCTCCTCGAAGTCTGAGTCTTTGTATATGATCTGTTTCTCTTCACGCTGCTTGACAGTCTGCTGGACCCGTTGGGTTCTAAAGTTGAATGTCTTCTGTTTGGACACTCTTCTCTACCCGGTCCTTGGCCTGTTTGGAATCTTCCACATGGCTTCGTGGATCTCCTGGAAGATGTGTAACAGAATATCAAAACAAAACATTTAAATTAGTCCTAATTTAGTCTCTCCTTGTATCATTGTAGGAGGCATGAGTGGAGGAACATTGAAAAGAGTGTGAAAAGGATACAAAGATAAAAGATGTGAGAAATTGAATGAGGATAAAATCCGTGACAGTATGGTTGATTGTCCTATCCTCATGTCTGTTCCACCACCCCTTCCATTCCCTCCCAGGCAGGTACTGTATAAACAGAGAGTGATTGGTGATGTTGGCTGGAATAAAATGGTCAGTCATTACATGTCAATTCAGGGCAATCTGATCTGATCTGATATTCTAAATGTTTTAATGTAAATAATGTAAAGGTTGGGCCAGTTTGTTGTCATTACAACTCATGCACCAGCTAGGGCCAGAGACATATATGTATATATATGGCTCTGGCTGGGGCTGTGTCCAACTTATGGACCTTAACTAGGGCAAGTCATTTTATGCAATCAATAGCACTATAAAAAAAGTGTGAAAATATACTATTTCTCATCATAATGTTATAATGAAAAACAGAATTGCAAAACAAGCAAAACAGTAGGACAGGATAACATAACAATTACAGTAGTAGCTAAGCTAAAAACACCATCTAGTTCCAGGAATGGCAAACAAATAATATATTACTTTGTGGTGACTAGCAACACATGTTAGCAACTTAGCTAGCTAGCAACATACACTATATATACATAAGTATGTGAACACCCCTTCAAATTAGTGGATTCGGCTATTTCAGCCACACTCGTTGCTGATGGGTGTTTAAAATAAAGCAAACAGCAATGCAATCTCCATAGACAAACATTACCAGTAGAATGGCATTACCGAAGAGCTCAATGACTTTCAAGGTGGCACAGTCATAGGATGCCACCTTTCCAACAAGTCAGTTCGTCAAATGTCTGCCCTGCAAGAACTGCTCCGGTCAACTGTAAGTGCTGTTATTATGAAGTGGAAACGTCTAGAAGCAACAACGGCTCAGAAGGGAAGTGGTAGGCCACACAAGCTCATGGGACCTCTGAGTGCTGAAGTGCGTAAAAATCATCTGGAAGCAACTTCAGCACTGTTCTTCGGTAGCTTCGTGAAATGGGTTTCCATGTCTGAGCAGCTGCACACAAGCTTAAGATCACCATGCGCAATGCCAAGCGTCTGCTGGAGTGGTGTAAAGCTCACCGCCATTGGACTCTGGAGCAGTGGAAACGCGTTCTCTGGAGTGATGAATCACGCTTCACCATCTGGAAGTCCGACAGATGAATCTGGGTTTGGCGAAAGCCAGGAGAACGCTACCTGACCCAATGCATAGTGCCAAACGTAAAGTATGGTGGAGGAGGAATAATGGTCTGGGGCTGTTTTTCATGGCTTGGGCTAGGCACCTTTGTTCCAGTAAATGGAAATCTTAATGCTACAACATACAATGACATGCTAGACAATTCTGTGCTTCCAACTTTGTGGCCAGTTTGGGGAAGGCCCTTTCCTGTTTCAGCATGACAATGCCCCATACAGAAATAGTTTGTTGATATCAGTGTGGAAGAACTTAACTGGCCTGCACAGAAATAGTTTGTTGATATCAGTGTGGAAGAACTTAACTGGCCTGCACAGAGCCCTGACCTTTGAGATGAATCAAAACGCTGAGTGCGAGCCAGGCCTAATCGCCCAACATCAGTGCCCGAACTCACTAACGCTCTTGTGGCTGGCAAGTCCTCGCAGCAATGTTTCAACATCTGGTGGAAAGTCTTCCCAGAAGAGTGGGGGCTGTTATAGCAGCAAAGAAAGGACCAACTCAGTATTAATGCCCATGATTTTGGAATGAGATATTTGACAAGCAGGTGTCCCCATTGCAGTCAGTGGCCATAAAGTGATCACTGGACACGGTCAACCGCAGCTGGTAAATTACTTCAGGCGTAGTATCGAAACCATAAACAGGATTTCGGATAGCTTGCAGCCATGCCGGACACAAAGCTCCATCGCAGTCATGAAAAGAGTTGAAATATGTAGTGTATTGGTATCTGACCCAAACATTATTGCACTTCATTTTGGCCAATGTCACTCAGCTACTCGACTATTAACGTTATTTGCCTTACTTTACTTCAGAGATTACCAATGGCTAGCTACCATCTCTTTGTTTACTTCCTGTCATTCTGATTTCCTTTCTTGAAGACCAGTAGTATAAAACACTCCTTCGTCCCTTCGCCTCCTGTAATTATCCACTTTAGAACCACAAAGAACAGTATCTACCAGATTACAGACTTTATGGAATATTTTAGCGCTATCCCAAAGTAGGTCTTTGTTTTTTATTAAAAAACACATGTATTTGACAATTCAATGCAGAGACACCAATCACTGTTAACGTAACAATAAATACACCGTTTTTAATGCATTTTAGGTCATTTCGGAAAGTCAGCATTACTCAAAACAATGGACCTAAACTGTCTGGAGTACTGACAAAACAGCCAGGCAAGTGTTGTGAAGGGCTCAGAAATGTTTTGGGGTGAATTTCCCCTTTAAAAAGGTGAAGCTGCCCTCATTATACTAGTACTGCAAATCACAGAAATAAAACATGGAAGAATAACAGCATACTGAATAAGTCATTCCTTCCTTTTATTCTTCATAAATCCTCATGAGAACATCACTTCACCATCCTCCCACACAGACCTGAAGGTGAAGCCTTCGTTCATTGCCTCTGCACTATTTAATATGGATTTTTGTCCTCCGGATCACAGCAGGACATGCTGGAGTGGTGTTGTTGGACAAAAGCATGTTTTCTCTCAATTGTGATGATGGTGCATTTGTCAGGTGGTCAAATATGATAATTGTATTTGGTTAAAAGCCTGTGGTGTTCCCCACTTGACTGGAAAATAGAATGAATGCCCTCTCTTTTATACATTAGATTTTTTGATTGTGTCATATCAAATAGTTTAGTGAAATAAGTGTTTTGTTTTGATGCGCTGCATCATACTCTTCTGTTTATGTGATTATTGTCTTGTTTTCCTTTGGAGCTGCTCCATTGTCTATCTGTGGGGTAAAAAATGCTCCCTGTCGTCCCCTTTGGAACGGCTCCATTGTCTATCTGTGGGGTAAAAAATGCTCCCTGTCGTCCCCTTTGGAACGGCTCCATTGTCTATCTGTGGGGTAAAAAATGCTCCCTGTCGTCCCCTTTGGAACGGCTCCATTGTCTATCTGTGGGGTAAAAAATGCTCCCTGTCGTCCCCTTTGGAACGGCTCCATTGTCTATCTGTGGGGTAAAAAATGCTCCCTGTCGTCCCCTTTGGAACTGCTCCATTGTCTATCTGTGGGGTAAAAAATGCTCCCTGTCGTCCCCTTTGGAACGGCTCCATTGTCTATCTGTGGGGTAAAAAATGCTCCCTGTCGTCCCCTTTGGAACGGCTCCATTGTCTATCTGTGGGGTAAAAAATTCTCCCTGTCGTCCCCTTTGGAACTGCTCCATTGTCTATCTGTGGGGTAAAAATTCTCCCTGTCGTCCCCTTTGGAACTGCTCCATTGTCTATCTGTGGGGTAAAAAATTCTCCCTGTCGTCCCCTTTGGAACGGCTCCATTGTCTATCTGTGGGGTAAAAAATGCTCCCTGTCGTCCCCTTTGGAACGGCTCCATTGTCTATCTGTGGGGTAAAAATTATCCCTGTCGTCCCCTTTGGAACTGCTCCATTGTCTATCTGTGGGGTAAAAAATTCTCCCTGTCGTCCCCTTTGGAACTGCTCCATTGTCTATCTGTGGGGTAAAAAATTCTCCCTGTCGTCCCCTTTGGAACTGCTCCATTGTCTATCTGTGGGGTAAAAAATGCTCCCTGTCGTCCCCTTTGGAATGGCTCCATTGTCTATCTGTAGGGTAAAAAATGATCCCTGTCGTCCCCTTTGGAAAGGCTCCATTGTCTATCTGTGGGGTAAAAAATGCTCCCTGTCGTCCCCTTTGGAACGGCTCCATTGTCTATATGTGGGGTAAAAAATGCTCCCTGTCGTCCCCTTTGGAACGGCTCCATTGTCTATCTGTGGGGTAAAAAATTCTCCCTGTCGTCCCCTTTGGAAAGGCTCCATTGTCTATCTGTGGGGTAAAAAATGCTCCCTGTCGTCCCCTTTGGAACGGCTCCATTGTCTATCTGTGGGGTAAAAAATGCTCCCTGTCGTCCCCTTTGGAACGGCTCCATCGTCTATCTGTGGGGTAAAAAATTCTCCCTGTCGTCCCCTTTGGAACTGCTCCATTGTCTATCTGTGGGGTAAAAAATTCTCCCTGTCGTCCCCTTTGGAACTGCTCCATTGTCTATCTGTGGGGTAAAAATTCTCCCTGTCGTCCCCTTTGGAACTGCTCCATTGTCTATCTGTGGGGTAAAAAATTCTCCCTGTCGTCCCCTTTGGAATGGCTCCATTGTCTATCTGTGGGGTAAAAAATGCTCCCTGTCGTCCCCTTTGGAACTGCTCCATTGTCTATCTGTGGGGTAAAAAAATTCTCCCTGTCGTCCCCTTTGGAACTGCTCCATTGTCTATCTGTGGGGTAAAAAATTCTCCCTGTCGTCCCCTTTGGAACGGCTCCATTGTCTATCTGTGGGGTAAAAAATGCTCCCTGTCGTCCCCTTTGGAATGGCTCCATTGTCTATTTGTGGGGTAAAAAATTCTCCCTGTCGTCCCCTTTGGAACTGCTCCATTGTCTATCTGTGGGGTAAAAAATTCTCCCTGTCGTCCCCTTTGGAACTGCTCCATTGTCTATCTGTGGGGTAAAAAATTCTCCCTGTCGTCCCCTTTGGAACTGCTCCATTGTCTATCTGTGGGGTAAAAAATGCTCCCTGTCGTCCCCTTTGGAAAGGCTCCATTGTCTATCTGTGGGGTAAAAAATGCTCCCTGTCGTCCCCTTTGGAACGGCTCCATTGTCTATATGTGGGGTAAAAAATGCTCCCTGTCGTCCCCTTTGGAACGGCTCCATTGTCTATCTGTGGGGTAAAAATGCTCCCTGTCGTCCCCTTTGGAATGGCTCCATTGTCTATCTGTGGGGTAAAAATGCTCCCTGTCATCCCCATTGGAACGGCTCCATTGTCTATCTGTGGGGTAAAAAATGCTCCCTGTCGTCCCCTTTGGAACGGCTCCATTGTCTATCTGTGGGGTACAAAATGCTCCCTGTCGTCCCCTTTGGAACGGCTCCATTGTCTATCTGTGGGGTAAAAAATGCTCCCTGTCGTCCCCTTTGGAACTGCTCCATTGTCTATCTGTGGGGTAAAAAATGCTCCCTGTCGTCCCCTTTGGAACGGCTCCATTGTCTATCTGTGGGGTAAAAAATGCTCCCTGTCGTCCCCTTTGGAAAGGCTCCATTGTCTATCTGTGGGGTAAAAAATGCTCCCTGTCGTCCCCTTTGGAACGGCTCCATTGTCTATCTGTGGGGTACAAAATGCTCCCTGTCGTCCCCTTTGGAACTGCTCCATTGTCTATCTGTGGGGTAAAAAATGCTCCCTGTCGTCCCCTTTGGAAAGGCTCCATTGTCTATCTGTGGGGTAAAAATGCTCCCTGTCGTCCCCTTTGGAACGGCTCCATTGTCTATATGTGGGGTAAAAATGCTCCCTGTCGTCCCCTTTGGAACGGCTCCATTGTCTATCTGTGGGGTAAAAAATGCTCCCTGTCGTCCCCTTTGGAATGGCTCCATTGTCTATCTGTGGGGTAAAAAATGCTCCCTGTCATCCCCATTGGAACGGCTCCATTGTCTATCTGTGGGGTAAAAAATGCTCCCTGTCGTCCCCTTTGGAACGGCTCCATTGTCTATCTGTGGGGTACAAAATGCTCCCTGTCGTCCCCTTTGGAACGGCTCCATTGTCTATCTGTGGGGTAAAAAATGCTCCCTGTCGTCCCCTTTGGAACTGCTCCATTGTCTATCTGTGGGGTAAAAAATGCTCCCTGTCGTCCCCTTTGGAACGGCTCCATTGTCTATCTGTGGGGTAAAAAATGCTCCCTGTCGTCCCCTTTGGAACGGCTCCATTGTCTATCTGTGGGGTAAAAATGCTCCCTGTCGTCCCCTTTGGAATGGCTCCATTGTCTATCTGTGGGGTAAAAAATGCTCCCTGTCATCCCCTTTGGAACGGCTCCATTGTCTATCTGTGGGGTAAAAAATGCTCCCTGTCGTCCCCTTTGGAACGGCTCCATTGTCTATCTGTGGGGTACAAAATGCTCCCTGTCGTCCCCTTTGGAACGGCTCCATTGTCTATCTGTGGGGTACAAAATGCTCCCTGTCGTCCCCTTTGGAACTGCTCCATTGTCTATCTGTGGGGTAAAAAATGCTCCCTGTCGTCCCCTTTGGAACTGCTCCATTGTCTATCTGTGGGGTAAAAAAAATTCTCCCTGTCGTCCCCTTTGGAACTGCTCCATTGTCTATCTGTGGGGTAAAAAATGCTCCCTGTCGTCCCCTTTGGAACGGCTCCATTGTCTATCTGTGGGGTAAAAAATGCTCCCTGTCGTCCCCTTTGGAACGGCTCCATTGTCTATCTGTGGGGTAAAAAATGCTCCCTGTCGTCCCCTTTGGAACGGCTCCATTGTCTATCTGTGGGGTAAAAAATGCTCCCTGTCGTCCCCTTTGGAACGGCTCCATTGTCTATCTGTGGGGTAAAAAATTCTCCCTGTCGTCCCCTTTGGAACTGCTCCATTGTCTATCTGTGGGGTAAAAAATTCTCCCTGTCGTCCCCTTTGGAACGGCTCCATTGTCTATCTGTGGGGTAAAAAATTCTCCCTGTCGTCCCCTTTGGAACGGCTCCATTGTCTATCTGTGGGGTAAAAAATTCTCCCTGTCGTCCCCTTTGGAACTGCTCCATTGTCTATCTGTGGGGTAAAAAATTCTCCCTGTCGTCCCCTTTGGAACTGCTCCATTGTCTATCTGTGGGGTAAAAAATTCTCCCTGTCGTCCCCTTTGGAACTGCTCCATTGTCTATCTGTGGGGTAAAAAATGCTCCCTGTCGTCCCCTTTGGAATGGCTCCATTGTCTATCTGTGGGGTAAAAAATGATCCCTGTCGTCCCCTTTGGAAAGGCTCCATTGTCTATCTGTGGGGTAAAAAATGCTCCCTGTCGTCCCCTTTGGAACGGCTCCATTGTCTATATGTGGGGTAAAAAATGCTCCCTGTCGTCCCCTTTGGAACGGCTCCATTGTCTATCTGTGGGGTAAAAAATGCTCCCTGTCGTCCCCTTTGGAATGGCTCCATTGTCTATCTGTGGGGTAAAAAAATGCTCCCTGTCATCCCCATTGGAACGGCTCCATTGTCTATCTGTGGGGTAAAAAATGCTCCCTGTCGTCCCCTTTGGAACGGCTCCATTGTCTATCTGTGGGGTACAAAATGCTCCCTGTCGTCCCCTTTGGAACGGCTCCATTGTCTATCTGTGGGGTACAAAATGCTCCCTGTCGTCCCCTTTGGAACGGCTCCATTGTCTATCTGTGGGGTACAAAATGCTCCCTGTCGTCCCCTTTGGAACGGCTCCATTGTCTATCTGTGGGGTAAAAAATGCTCCCTGTCGTCCCCTTTGGAACGGCTCCATTGTCTATCTGTGGGGTAAAAAATGCTCCCTGTCGTCCCCTTTGGAACTGCTCCATTGTCTATCTGTGGGGTAAAAAATGCTCCCTGTCGTCCCCTTTGGATGCTCCCGGCTTTGGAACGGCTCCATTGTCTATCTGTGGGGTAAAAAATGCTCCCTGTCGTCCCCTTTGGAACGGCTCCATTGTCTATCTGTGGGGTAAAAAATGCTCCCTGTCGTCCCCTTTGGAACGGCTCCATTGTCTATCTGTGGGGTAAAAAATGCTCCCTGTCGTCCCCTTTGGATCTGGCTGAAAGCTTTGTACAGTAAAGGATCACTGGATGTTTATCATGCTGTAATAACCATTTATTTGACTTGTGGTTCTACGGCTGCAAAGGTCATAATACTTCCTGTTGAACAACTAGTTAACCATCGTCTTTGGTTCTGAGGTTGTTCATTGTGTGTTCTGAGAAGATATACATGTGATTGCACTTGTTCCTCTCCACCGTAGATCAGTCCTCTGGGATAATTATGAGGGCTTGTTAATGCATCTGATCATAATTTAGACACTTTATTGGGTTGGGTTCATCCAAGTCAGACTCGGTGTCTGCAAATGCCTGTAAATCCTGTGCTGAGACAGATGTATGGCTGGCTGTGCCCTCCTGTGTGGTGAGTGTATTTTATTTTTTATTTTACTAGGCAAGTCAGTTAAGAATAAATTCTTATTTTCAATGACGGCCTAGAAACAGTGGGTTAACTGCCTGTTCAGGGGCAGAACGACAGATTTGTACCTTGTCAGCTCGGGGATTTGAGTTTGCAACCTTCCGGTTACTAGTCCAACGCTCTAACCACTAGGCTACCCTGCCGCCCCGTATTTACAGATGGAGTTGCCCTATGATGCTGCCAGATGTACAATAACCACAAAAGTTTACACAACCATTCAATCAATCATATCTCCGTTATTCTCCTCCTTCGACAGGTTCCAAACCTGCTGGGGCAGACTAGCACTGCTGTGTTTATCTCTATAACAAAAAAGCTGTGGAGTAATACCACCTTGTGGCATAATGGTGTACTGCACCTCTTTAATCTAGATAGCACATACAATAAAGAGGAACTTGAAAGTCTTACACAGAACATTGTCCCTATATATACAGTGTGTTTTTGTGATATTTGACAGCAAATGCCTGCTTGTGGCATCTAGATGTTTTTTTTTACAACATATCCTGGAATGAATCTTGAACAAAGCTTGATTGCATTATAAAAACGCCAAAAGTAAAACCACAAATTTTACTTGTAATGAAGTATAAAAAGGACTAACACAATCAAACAGCCCAATGCCTTCAGACAGGTCTATTGTAGTAACCATTCAATAAGAGTGGTCCATTGGTCCATCATCATCTGTGCTGCTATGAAATCCCAAAATGCACAGCCCCATGATATACGGTGCATTCGGAAAGTATTCATACCCCTTGGCTTTTTCCACCTTTTGTTATGTTACAGCCTTATTCTACATTTGATTAAATAAATAAAAATCCTTGTCAATCTACACACAATACCCCATCATGACAAAGAGAAAAAAATATGTATAAATTATTTTTCTTTAACAAATACCTTATTTACATAAGTATTCCGAACTTTTACATTTACATTTAAGTCATTTAGCAGACGCTCTTATCCAGAGCGACTTACACTTTTGCATGAGACTTGAAATTGAGCTCAGGTGCATCCTGTTTCCATTGATCATCCTTGAGATGTTTCTACAACTTGATTAGAGTCCACCTGTGGTAAATTCAATTGATTGGACATGATTTGGAAAGGCACACACCAGTCTACATAAAGTCCCACAGTTGACAGTGCACGTCAGAGCAAAAACCAAAGCCATGAGGTCAAAGGAATCATCTGTAAAGCGCTGAGACAGGATTGTGTTGAGCTACAGATCTGGGGAAGGGTACCAACATTTGGAGGAGAGAGTCAGAAGGAGAGGAGAGAGTCAGAACAGGGGTTCACTATGCTGCTCAAGTAAGTGTAATATGGCCCTCTCCTTAGCACCATATTGTTTAAATTAAAACTTGTACAAGTCACTGAGTATTTATACTGCTGGTATATAATATTATTGCACTACCTTCATCCCAACCTTAACCACTACATGACCAAAAGTATATGGACACCTGCTTGTCGAACATCTCATTCCAAAATCATGGGCATTAATATGGAGTTTGTTCAGCCTCTGCTCTTCTGGGAAGACTTTCCACTAGATGTTGGAACATTGCTGCAGGGACTTGCTTCCATTCAGCCACGAGCATTAGTGAGGTCGGGCACTGATGTTGGTTAATTAGGCCTGGCTCGCAGTCGGCATTCTAATTCATCCCAGAAGTGTTCGATGGGGTTGAGGTCAGGGCTCTGCAGGCCAGTCATGTTCTCCCACACCGATCTCGACAAACCATTTCTGTATGGACCTCGCTTTGTGCACGGGGGCATTGTCATGCTGAAACAGAAAAGGGCCTTCCCCAAACTGTTGCCACAAAGTTGGAAGCACAGAATTGTCTAGAATGTCATTGTATGCTGTAGCATAAAGATTTCCCTTCACTGGAACTTAGGGACCTAGCCCAAACCACGAAAAACAACCCCAGACCATTATTCCTCCTCCACCATACTTTACATTTGGCACTATGCATTCAGGCAGGTAGTGTTCTCCTGGCATTCGCCAAACCCAGATTTGTCCATCGGACTGCCAGATGGTGAAGCATGATTTATCACTCCAGAGAACGCGTTTCCACTGCCCCAAGTCCAATGGCTGCGAGCTTTACACCACTCCAGCCGACGCTTGGCATTGCGCATGGTGATCTTAGGCTTGTGTGCGCGGCTGCTTGGCCATGGAAACCCATTTCATAAAATTCACAAACAGTTCTTGTGCTGACGTTGTTTCCAGAGGCCGTTTGAATCTCTGTAGTGAGTGTTACAACTGAGGACAGCTGATTTTTAACGCTCTACGCGCTTCAGGAGTCCTGTTCTGTGTACTTGTTTGGCCTCCCACTTCACGGCTGACTGACTTGTTGTAAAGGTGGCATCCTATGTCGGTGCCACGTTCAAAGTCACGGAGCTCTTTAGTAAGGACATTCTACTGCCAATGTTTTTCTAAGGGGATTGCATGGCTCTGTGCTTGATCCTATACACCTGTCAGCCACGGGTGTGGCTAACAGTCATATCCACTAATTTGAAGGGGTGTCCACATACTTCTGTATATGGTGCATTTGTAAAGTATTCAGACCCCTTGACTTTTTCCAGATTTTGTTACGTTACAGCCTTATTTGAAAATTGATTAAATAGTTATTTTACATCATTAATCTACACACAATACCCCATAATTACAAAACAAAAAGTTTTTTTGACATTTTTAGGTAATACATTTTTTTAAAAATGTAATATTACATTTACATAAGTTCAGACCCTTTACTCAGTGCTTTGTTGAAGCATCTTTGGCAGCAATTACAGCCTCGAGTCTTCTTGGGTATGACGCTACAAGATTGGCACACCTGTATTTGGGGAGTTTCTCCCATTCTTCTCTGCAGATCTTCTCAAGTTCTGACAGGTTGGATGGGGAGCGCTGCTGCACAACTATTTTCAGGTCTCTCCATAGATGTTCGATCGGGTTCAAGTCCGAGCTCTGGCTGGGGAACTCAAGGACATTAAGACACTTGTCCCGAATCAACTTCTGCGTTGTCTTGGCTGTGTGCTTAGGGTCGCTGTCCTGTTGGAAGGTGAACCTTTGTCCCAGTCTGAGGTCCCGAGCGCTCTGGAGCAGGTTTTTGTCAAGGATCTCTTTGCTCCGTTCATTGTAGCTAGACCCTATGATGACCTGTAAGAGTCACTGTCTGCCCTGACCCACCACCAGGCTCAGGTTGTTGATGTAGGACTGCAGCTCCTCAGCAGAGTCCATGTTCAGCTGTACCAGGTTCTTATGGAACTGCTCCATGTACCCGTCCTCCAACATCTCCTATTCACACGGCCACACACAACATACAATGACATGTTAGAAATTACAGGACTTTTTGTACATAGTCGTCGTCCCCCCCATTTTAGGAGATCAAAAGTATTGGGACAAATTCACTTATGTATATGAAATGAGTCAAAAATTCCGAACACGCAAGCTTGTGACTCTACAAATTTGTTGGCTGCATTTTCTCTTTGTTTTGGTTGTGTTTGAGATTATTTTGTGTGCAATAGAAATGAATGGTAAATAATGTAGTGTGTCATTTTGGAGTCACTTTAAATTTGTATTTTATTTAACCTTTATTTAACCAGGTAGGCCAGTTGAGAACAAGTTCTCATTTACAACTGCAACCTGGCCAAGATAAAGCAGTGTGACACAAACAACAACACAGTTACACGTGGAATAAACAAAGTCAATAACACAATAGAAAAGTCTATATAGTGTGTGGAAATGAGGTAAGTTAAGGGAGGTAAGGCAATAAATAGGCCGAAGTGGTGAAGTAATTATTATTTAGCAATTAAACACTGGAGTGATAGATGTGCAGAAGATGAATGTGCAAGTAGAGATACTGGGGTGCAAAGGAGTAAGATAATTAAATAAATACAGTATGTGGATGAGGTAGTTGGATGGGCTATATTACAGATGGGCTATGTACAGGTGCAGTGATCTGTGGGAGATATGAGTCTCCAGCAATTTCTATTTCTTTTTTTTTCTTTCAGTTTGTTCCAGTAATGGACAGCAGAGAACTGGAAGGAAAGGCGGCCAAAGTAGGAATTGGCTTTGGGGGTGACCAGTGAGACATACCTGCTGGAGTGCGTGCTACGGGTGGGTGCTGCTATGGTGACCAGTGAGCTAAGATAAGGCGGGGCTTTACCTAGCAGAGACTTGCAGATGACCTGGAGCTTGTGGGTTTGGCGACGAGTATGACGCGAGGGCCAGCCAACGGGAGCGTAAAGGTGGCAGTGGTGGGTAGTATATGGGGCTTTGGTGACAACGGATAGCACTGTGATAGACTGCATCCAATTTGTTGAGTAGGGTATTGGAGGCTATTTTGAAAATGACATCACCGAAGTCGAGGATCTGTAGGATGGTCAGTTTTACGAGGGTATGTTTGGCAGCATGAGTGAAGGATGCTTTGTTGCAAAATAGGAAGCCGAATCTAGATTTCATTTTGAATTGGAGATGCTTAATGTGAGTCTGGAAGGAGAGTTTAGTCTAACCAGACACCTAGGTATTTGTAGTGCTGGACGGGCGGGCAGGTGCGGGCAGAGATCGGTTGAAGAGCATGCATTTAGTTTTAATTGCATTTTAGAGCAGTTGGAGGCCACGGAAGGAGAGTTGTATGGCATTGAAGCTTGTCTGGAGGTTAGTTAACACAGTGTCCAAAGAAGGGCCAGAAGTATACAGAATGGTGTCATCTGCGTAGAGGCGGATCAGAGAATCACCAGCAGCAAGAATTGAACCCTGTGGTACCCCCATAGAGGGTGCCAGAGGTCCGAATAACAGGCACTCCGATTTGACACACTGAACTCTATCTGAGAAGTATTTGGTGAACCAGGCGAGGCAATCATTTGAGAAACCAAGGCTGTTGAGTCTGCCGATAAGAATGTGATGTTTGACAGAGTCGAAAGCCTTGGCCAGATCGATGAATATGGCTGCACAGTAATGTCTCTAATCGATGGCGGTTATGATATTGTTTAGGACCCTTAGCGAGACCAGCTCTGAAACCAGATTGCATAGCGGAGAAGGTACAGTGGGATTTGAAATGGTCGGTAAATCTGTTAACTTGGCTTTCAAAGACCTTAGAAAGGCAGGGTAGGATATAGGTCTGTAGCAGTTTGGGTCTAGAGTGTCTCCCCCTTTGACCGCGGCAGTTTTCCAATCTCAGAAAATACGATCTCAGGAAAAATGCAAAAGAGGTTGAACAGGCTAGTAATAGGGGTTGCAACAATTTCGGCAGATCATTTTAGAAAGAGAAGAGTCCAGATTGTCTAGCCCGGCTGATTTGTAAGGGTCCAGATTTTGCAGTTCTTTCAGAACATCAGCTATTTGGGTGAAGGAGAAAGGGGGAGGCTTGGGTGAGTTGCTGTGGGGGGTGGAGGGCTGTTGATCGGGGTAGCCAGGTGGAAAGCATAGGCCAGCTGTAGAAAATGCTTATTGAAATTCTCAATTATAGTGGATTTATCGGTGGTGACAGTGTTTCCTAGCCTCAGTGCAGTGGGCAGCTGGGAGGAGGTGCTCTTATTCTCCAAGGACTTTAGTGTCCCAGAACTTTTTTGAGTTTGTGCAACAGGATGCAAATTTCTGCTTGAAAAAGCTAGCCTTCGCTTTCCTAACTGCTTGTGTATATTGGTTCCGAACTTCCTTGAAAAGTTGCATATCACGGGGGCTATTCGATGCTAATGCAGTACGTCACAGGATGTTTTTGTGCTGGTCAAGGGCAGACAGGTCTGGAGAGAACCAAGGGCTATATCTGTTCTGAATTTCTTGAACGGGGCATGCTTATTTAAGATGGTGAGGAAGGCACTTTTAAAGAATAACCAGGCATCCTCTACTGACGGGATGAGGTCAATATCCTTCCGGGATACCCGGGCCAGGTAGATTAGAAAGGCCTGCCCGCTGAAGTGTTTTAGGGAGCGTTTGACAGTGATGGTCGTTTGAACGCAGACCCATTACGGATGCAGGCAATGAGGCAGTGATCGCTGAGGTGTATTTAGAGGGCAAGTTGGTTAGGATGATATCTATGAGGGTGCCCATGTTTACGGATTTGGGGTTGTACCTGGTTGGTTCATTGATAATTTGTGTGAGATTGAGGGCATCAATCTTAGATTGTAGGATGGCCGGGGTGTTAAGCATGTCCCAGTTTAGATCACCTAGCAGCAAGAGCTATGAAGATAGATGGGGGGGCAATCAATTCACATATGGTGTCCAGTGCACAACTGGGGGCAGAGGGGGGTCTATAGCAAGCGGCAATGGTGAGATATTTGTTTCTAGAAAGGTGGATTTTTAAAAAGTAGAAGCTCGAATTGTTTGGGTACAGACCTGGATAGTAAAGACAGAACTCTGCAGGCTATCTCTGCAGTAGATTGCAACACCGCCCCGTTTGGCAGTTCTATCTTGTCTGAAAATATTACTAGTTAGGGATGGAAACTTCAGGGTTTTTGGTGGTCTTCCTCAGGCAGGATTCAGACACAGCTAGGACATCCAGGTTGGCAGAGTGTGCTAAAGCAGTGAATAAACAAACTTAGGGAGGAGGCTTCTAATGTTAACATGCATGAAACCAAGGCTTTTACGGTTACAGAAGTCTACAAATGACAGCACCTGGGGAGTAGGAGTGCAGCTAGGCACTGCAGGGCCTGGATTAATCTCTACATCACCAGAGGAAGAGTATGATAAGGGTACGGCTTAAGGCTATCCGAACTGGTCGTCTAGTACATTCGGAACAGAGAGTAAAAGGAGCAGGTTTCTTGGCGAGATAGAATAGATTCAATACATAATGTACAGTCAAAGGTAGGGTAGGATGCCAGTACATTGGAGGTAAACCTAGGCATTGAGTAATGATGAGAGATTGCCTCTAGAGACATTTAAACCAGGTGATGTCACCGCATATGTGGGAGGTGGAACTGAATGGTTGGTTAAGGCATATTGAGCAGGGCTAGAGGCTCTACAGTGAAATAAGACAAGAATCACTAACCAGGACAGTAAATGGACAAGGCATATTGATATTAGGGAGAGGCATGCGTAGCCGAGTGATCATAGGGGTCCAGTGAGTGGTTGGGCTGGCTGGAGACACGGCGATTCAGGCAGCTAGCAGGCCGAGGCTAGCAAGCTAGCAGAAGGGCCTTAGAGGGACGTCGCAATGGAGGAAAGTCTGTTTTAGGCTCGGCGTGCGGCGACGTTGATAGACCAGTCGTGATGGATTAGTAGGGTTCCGAATAGCAGAGGGGTCCAAGTCCAATTGGCAAAATAGGTATAGCGGCCCAAGAAATTGGCCAATGGATCTATTCAGCTAACAGTCCAATATGCTCTAGACAGCTAGTGGGCCGCGGCTAGCAGATGGGCATTCAGGGGGACGTCGCGACGTAGGGGCCAGTTGAGTACCCCTCAAGGAGATTACGTCGGTTGTCCAGTCTTGAAGGATCGGCGGGGTTCCGTGCCGTGTACTGGCAGTAGAATGGGTTCGGGAGTGGCTGATGGGCCACTTCAGCTAGCCGGAGAATGGGCCTAGCGTGGGCTGGCTCCAGGCTAATTGGTGCTTGCTTTGGGACCGACGTTAGCCAGGAGCTAGCTAGCTGCGATGATCCATGTGAAAAGGTTCAGAGCTTGCGGTAGGAATCCGGGGATATGGAGAGAAAATGGGTTCAGTATGCTGTGGTTTGAGTCGCATTGTACAAACTGGCAAGAGCTTTCCGATCTAAAGGTTAACTGATGACTACTAGTAGTGGTTAGCTGAATACTAGCTAGTAGCTAGTGAGCTGGCCAGCATTCTGTTGGGGGATTGCGGTTCCGAGGTAAATAAAAAGACTTTAGAAAAAAACAGATCCACCACATTGGGTGAGGCGTGTTTCAGGAGAGTATTTTGAAGTTGAGGTTTAGAAAAAATATTTTGAAAAGATATGCGATGAAAAATATATATACATGGATATACGTGTTGGAATAGTAACTGAAAGGTTGCAAGATCGAATCTCCGAGCTGACAAGGTAAAAATCTGTCGTTCTGCCTCTGAACAAGGCAGTTAACCCACTTATTGAGCAACTGGGTCGAGTCTCTGGCAACTGCACCAATAGAACGAAAGACCAGCCGGCTTGGATAGTAACCCTAGATATTTTTGTGACTATATATTGTGGAAGGATGACATAGTATGAATAAATTAATTAAAATAAAGTTAATTACAATATGTCAATCATTATTTGAATATATTGGTATCCCGTTATATGAATGTGATCATGCCCGAGAAGCCGGTGTTTGGAACCAGAATCTCCCCCCTTAGTGTAGGTTTCTGCTCTTCGCACGGTGGTCAGTTTAAGCTACATTTCACTGATCTTAGTAGCAGACCGCATTTTTGTTTGCAGTTCTCAGTTTGGCTATTTGTTTCAAGTGTAATTGGCGGTTCTAGCTAGAATGGCGCCCTTGGCGAACCACCCCCAGCAAGATTCCGCCCTGGGCGGCTGCCCATGTCTAAATCCGTTACGGATGTTTATTAGTCTATAAATAAATATCGAGGGTTACTACCCAAGCCGGCTGGTCTTTCGTTCTATTGGTTCAGTTGCCAGAGACTCGACCCAGTTGTTCAGTCTTTTTGTTCTGTATCTATGGACGCGACCCAGTCATTCATTCTAAATGTTCCAATCCCATAATGGCAACGTTCTGATCCCTTGCTTGCTAGCCAACTACTATTCATTTACAGTCACCCCAAACAGTGCAGAAAGAATAACAACAGGAGATGCATTTGATTAAGCTGTTTTCTAGTGACATTTATTTGGATACATCCATAACAATGAGCTAATGAGACACGATTTCACCTGACATAGAAAATTTGCTATCTCATTAGGACACTTGTTCAGAGGAGCTAGCCAACAAACACAGTTAACATTAACTTCAAACTGAAGCTGGAAAGACTGCAAACTAGCTGCACTTCGTTTCACCTTTTTCCAATTGAGATTTCTTTGTATATATCCAGCTGATTCATGATTTCTAATGGCTGAGTAACGCTGCTTGCCTCTCTCTCGTCCTGATTCTCGACCATTACGCGTTCATTTCTATGGGACAGTTGGAAATCGAAATTGAAACAATGTTACAAATGTCGGAGAGACAGACGGGTTTATACAAATCTTATACAAACATATGAGATAATGTCTCGATTATTTTTATAGTGCAGATAAAGTGTAACTTCCCTGTCTGGGTTACCCAGACAGTGGATTGCGCAGTCAGATGGAACAGAATGAATAGGCATTTTGACGTCAGATTTAGCCGGTAGTCATTTGTGGAATAGACACCGGCTGAAATGCGCCTTTAACTAATCAGCATTCAGGATTAGACCCACCCGTTGTATAATGTTCTGAACTCTACTCTACTGAGCTCTATTGTGCTGTACTTTAATGTTCAAAATTGTGAAACCGACTGCTATTAGTACAGATTTTGTCTGGTCCTGACCAACCAAATTTGGTTTTGTTTGTTTAAAATAGTCATTGTGTACAATAATACCCAAATATGCTAAATAGAATATTGCATATTTATACCTTTGTGTACCTATTCAGGATGCATCACTATGAAGAGAATGACATTCATATCAATTTCTGTGGAGTACAGATCAGGGACCCGTGATACTGCAATTCCATTACCAGGTGTAAGTCCACCTCACTTACCAACAGATATTATTTCAAAGTCATTGTGTCATAGCTGACACCTCATTCTTTCCTCAGGAAGTATTGAATCCTAATTTGGAGCAGATATGTAAGAGCTTTTGGAAAACGCGGACACATAAACAAACGGAGGGATATTTTAACAAAATTCTGTTACCAAACTTTGCATCTGCATAGTTTTCCAGTAAATGTGTTTTTGTAAAATGTTCAGTGTAAATTGTTAAACATAGTCCTTGTGCATAGGGTTGTACGTTCACATGCATCCAGCCTGGGGAAACACCAGAGGACAGACAGCATGTTACATCTGGTGAGATGGCAGCGACATCTGTTGGTTCTTTTCCCAACTCCTCTAGCATGAAAACAAACAATAGAGGATTTGGCAAAATAATAATAATAATATGTGCCATTTAGCAGACGCTTTTATCCAAAACTTACAGTCATGTGTGCATACATTCCGTATGGGTGGTCGGGAATCGAACCCACTACCCTGGCGTTACAAGCGCCATGCTCTACCAACTGTGCTACAGAAGGACCACAAAAAGAATAGACAGATCTGGCTACCTGGTTGAGTATGAGTGGAGTCACCTAAAACCTCATGTTACTGTGTCTACCTTCCATTGATAACAGGTAGTATATGAGCGCAGTGGTAGCTGGAGGACAGGACAATGCCCGTGTGTGTGTGTGTGTGTGTGTGTCTGGTGGTAATATAAGCTGTGCAGGCTATCCCCCCCCATAGGATACAAGAGGGCAGTGGTGTAAAAATACTTGAAAGTACTACTTAAGTAGTTTTTGGGGTATCTGTACTTTAGTTTACTCTTTATATTTTTGACAACTTCTACTTTTTACTCCATACATTTTCCTTGACACCCAAATGTACTCGCTCCATTTTGAATGCTTAGCGGGACAGGAAAATTGTGTAATTCACACACTTATCAAGAGAACATCCCTGGTCATCCCTACTGCCTCTGATCTGGTGTACTCACTCAACACAGAACATCCCTGGTCATCCCTACTGCCTCTGATCTGGTGGACTCACTCAACACAGAACATCCCTGGTCATCCCTACTGCCTCTGATCTGGTGTACTCACTCAACACAGAACATCCCTGGTCATCCCTACTGCCTCTGATCTGGTGGACTCACTCAACACAGAACATCCCTGGTCATCCCTACTGCCTCTGATCTGGTGGACTCACTCAACACAGAACATCCCTGGTCATCCCTACTGCCTCTGATCTGGTGGACTCACTCAACACAGAACATCCCTGGTCATCCCTACTGCCTCTGATCTGGTGGGCTCACTCAACACAGAACATCCCTGGTCATCCCTACTGCCTCTGATCTGGTGGACTCACTCAACACAGAACATCCCTGGTCATCCCTACTGCCTCTGATCTGGTGGACTCACTCAACACAGAACATCCCTGGTCATCCCTACTGCCTCTGATCTGGTGGACTCACTCAACACAGAACATCCCTGGTCATCCCTACTGCCTCTGATCTGGTGGACTCACTCAACACAGAACATCCCTGGTCATCCCTACTGCCTCTGATCTGGTGGACTCACTCAACACAGAACATCCCTGGTCATCCCTACTGCCTCTGATCTGGTGGACTCACTCAACACAGAACATCCCTGGTCATCCCTACTGCCTCTGATCTGGTGGACTCACTCAACACAGAACATCCCTGGTCATCCCTACTGCCTCTGATCTGGTGGACTCACTCAACACAGAACATCCCTGGTCATCCCTACTGCCTCTGATCTGGTGGACTCACTCAACACAGAACATCCCTGGTCATCCCTACTGCCTCTGATCTGGTGGACTCACTCAACACAGAACATCCCTGGTCATCCCTACTGCCTCTGATCTGGTGGACTCACTCAACACAGAACATCCCTGGTCATCCCTACTGCCTCTGATCTGGTGGACTCACTCAACACAGAACATCCCTGGTCATCCCTACTGCCTCTGATCTGGTGGACTCACTCAACACAGAACATCCCTGGTCATCCCTACTGCCTCTGATCTGGTGGACTCACTCAACACAGAACATCCCTGGTCATCCCTACTGCCTCTGATCTGGTGGACTCACTCAACACAGAACATCCCTGGTCATCCCTACTGCCTCTGATCTGGTGGACTCACTCAACACAGAACATCCCTGGTCATCCCTACTGCCTCTGATCTGGTGGACTCACTCAACACAGAACATCCCTGGTCATCCCTACTGCCTCTGATCTGGTGGACTCACTCAACACAGAACATCCCTGGTCATCCCTACTGCCTCTGATCTGGTGGACTCACTCAACACAGAACATCCCTGGTCATCCCTACTGCCACTGATCTGGTGGACTCACTCAACACAGAACATCCCTGGTCATCCCTACTGCCTCTGATCTGGTGGACTCACTCAACACAGAACATCCCTGGTCATCCCTACTGCCTCTGATCTGGTGGACTCACTCAACACAGAACATCCCTGGTCATCCCTACTGCCTCTGATCTGGTGGACTCACTCAACACAGAACATCCCTGGTCATCCCTACTGCCTCTGATCTGGTGGACTCACTCAACACAGAACATCCCTGGTCATCCCTACTGCCTCTGATCTGGTGGACTCACTCAACACAGAACATCCCTGGTCATCCCTACTGCCTCTGATCTGGTGGACTCACTCAACACAGAACATCCCTGGTCATCCCTACTGCCTCTGATCTGGTGGACTCACTCAACACAGAACATCCCTGGTCATCCCTACTGCCTCTGATCTGGTGGACTCACTCAACACAGAACATCCCTGGTCATCCCTACTGCCTCTGATCTGGTGGACTCACTCAACACAGAACATCCCTGGTCATCCCTACTGCCTCTGATCTGGTGGACTCACTCAACACATGCTTTGTTTGTAAATTATGTCTGAGAGTTAGAGCATGCCCCTGGCTATCTGTAAATAAAAAATAAATCATTATGCCATCTGGTTTGCTTTATAATGCATTTGAAATTATTTATACTTTTACTTTTGATACTTAAGTATATTTAAAGCCAAATACTTTTATTGAAGTAGTATTTTACTGGGTGACTTTCACTTTTACTTGAGTCCCCCACCACTGCATTTGGGACTCTGTAGCACTCAAAGAGCAGCACTGACATCATCTGGCGACTGTGCAGCGGGTTGCAGGGCGCCTCTGTGAGAACTATCGTATGTTCTTCACTGCCCTAAAACAGGGAAACAGCGAAACCACATCAGATGTGCCTGAACGAGCAGCTATCTAGTTAGCTAAATTGTATTCAAGAGTGAGAAGGTACAACAGTCAACAGGACAAGCAACAAAGTAAATGTGGAACACAACTTAAACACCTTACATCAGCGCCATCTCCGAGGTGGCTGTATGAAACATCAGCTCCTGTATCTCGAAGTTTACAACCACATTTCGGTCGAACCAGCTTTTTATGAGCCATCGCAAGGGCTCGAGGTTGGAGATGTCATTACGGATTTGGGATTCACTGCGCTCTGTTCCTCGCCGCCAAGGATTTGAACAGAAGCCGTGGAGCGCCGACTGTAGTTAGTCCCCTTTGCATGCTCAATCGGCCCTCCTTTGAAAATAGCCGTTATCTATTACCATCGGGACCGGTGTTGGTTGTAAGCATTCGGCAGCAATTTAAACAATCATCTCGGGAGATGATTTGTAGTCTTGAAATTAAAATATTTTGCAAAGTGTGTGTTTTGGAAGTCATTTTGAAAGGGTGTTACTACAAAATACGGGCGACTCGAAGGCTTGTGTGAGCATCCATAAGTTCCGGGATGCTCAGAACATTTTTACAAGGTAACAATAATTTTATTAAGGTGAAGGTAGTTCAATGTTAAAATATGTATATATTACATCCTCTATTATAGTAGATCCCCAAACAACTCTTGTTTTATGAATATGTATTTATACATTCTGTAGTCTATTTACTGGCATCTGTCAGTGTCATTTACTACCATTATTGTTTTTATACAGATGCATGGCTTTATCTACAATATTTTTTGTTTCCTCAATGAACATGTTAATGTGAGTATAGACTGGGTGTGATAACCTACTGTATGACCCAGAACCCTTTAAAAGTAGGACTAATGCATTAAAGACCACATCCATGAATGAGTGTTTGCCAACAGAGGGGGCAATGAAAGCTGGTCTCATGCATTTGAGATGAATATGCATCAAACAAAGCATGAACTCATCTTTTGGGTATTCTGAATTAAGTCCTGGAAGAAATGATGAGCTACTCCTATCAATCTATTTTTATGGTTATATGATATCCTATCCCAATCCACCCCTATATTTGAAAAGGTCTCGATTTATTCTGGTTTGGCACTTACAGTATTACTGTCAATTGACTGGGCAAAGTGGAGCCTCAGCTGGTGATATATAGCACTGACAATAGACACTCCACCACCAAACGGTCTGTCCCCTATCACTCTGTCGGTAAGGGGTCAAATGAAGATTATCTATCATTCTTTGCCTCTGATATGAGTATCAGCCCATAACCAGAAACACCCTTTAAGATCCTGTGTTTTGGGCTACCATGTCACATGACCTAGATTTTTAAACTTTCTGGGTGCTACAACCAAATTCACATAAATATAGATCTGTCATTCTCATTGAAAGTAAATCTAAGAAGCGGTATCTGTTCTATGTGTGGCAATGGAGGCTGGTGGGAGGATCTATGAGGTTGGGCTCATTATGGCTGGAGTGGAATAAATGGAACGGAGCCAAACGTGGTTTCCATATGTTTGTTTGATACCATTCCATTTCATTCCAGCTATTACAATGAGCCCATTTCATTCCAGCTATTACAATGAGCCCATCTTCCTATAGCTCATCCCACCAGCCTCCTCTGACGTGCACTATATCTATGCTTCCTGTTCTGTTTTTTTTTGTCTTACTTTTGTACACCAGCTGAAAATACAATATTTTTGGTTATTGAAAATATATTTCACAGTGGTTTAGACGGTACAATAATTCTCTACACAATGTATTGTTTTGTTTTTTGTCACATGTCAGGGTTTACCAGAATTGGACCCAGAATTGACCAGGACAAGGTGAGTATAAAGATGGTGAGTATTTATTAATCAATGAGAACGTGGAGGTAGATAGTTCCGGGTGGAGGAGCGGGCAGCGGAGGTGGGTTGATGGGAGTGATTAGGCAGAGATCCAATGGATAACAACACACTGGCGACGAGCAGACAGGGATGGGGTATGGGTTCCGGGTGAATGGCTGTAGACAAAACAAACGGCGGTAAGTTAAAGGCAAGCAAGACGTACAAAACAATAAAACAAAACAAAACAAACTCTATAAACTGGAGGCTGGTTCGTGGGCACAACATACTGTTCATGGCTAACGATCCGGCAGGGAATGGATGTCAGGTCAGAGCTTTTGAAGGGGAGAGGTGATGATCAGGACAGGTGTGCAGATTACTGATGGGATACAGGTGCGGGTGAACATCGATCTCCCAACAAGCTAATTCGCCCGGCAACCAGACAGGGTGCGTTCCAGGACACCGGAAACACTCTCCAGGACTGAAACACAGGAAAACACAGACTCAGGAAGCGGGATTTGTGACACATAAACTGAAATTAGGTGAACAATTAGAAAGTTAGTAACCAGGAAATTGCAGAGCAATTTCTGCATATTTCACCTTTAACCTTTTTATTTTAAGCCTTTCCAGAAATTAGAATTACACAAAAGTAAAGCAATAATTATCTGAGGATGGTGCTGGACCATCTGACATAAAACTAAATAATGACAGTTTGATGGAAAAGGTTTAAATAAAGGTTCAAATCCAGGTCATGTGACATGATTGTCCAAAAAACAGGGCCCTCCATGCTGCATCCTTTCATCAATAGTGTATCATGAGCTAGTCAATAAGAGGAGTACTTGGCATTCACCTATGCATTTTCTGTGCCACCATTGTTACAAAACCACAGAATTAAGCTCAAGGGTCTTACATATCAGATCATTCATGCATCGTAAAAAATAATAATTTCGAGACAACAGGCATATGCCCTGTGTAATCAAACAAATGGTGGATACATTCCATATTTATTTCAGTCCAGGGACTTGATTGGCGGGTTAGCACAGATTTGGGTGCAGGAAATGTTGTAGCTTGATGCTGTGTCATTGAATCGGAGGCACAGTTCACTGCTCAGGCACAAAGCTCTAGTCAGGGGACCTCCTCTAATGTTAATAAGCAGATCTAGGTCATCTCCCACATAGGCTCCCAGAAGGCAAGACGTGACATTGTACCTCTGTCCCTAACACTGGGAATCTTTGCTTGTTGTGCATGTCATACCGTGATGAGCCACAGAGGAACAATTAGGCTACAAGCGCTTTGGGACTGCCTTGATGTAGCTCCTCCATTTTGTAGAAGCAGGGTAGAGAGATCCTAATTAGCTTGTCATCAGCTGTCATATTCAAGTATTCCTGCAAGACTCTTAAGACATTTATTGGGTTATTGTCATGTTACTACTCTGTTAATATTATCAATCTTATAATTTAGTTGAGGTAGTAGAATAGCAATATTATGATTGTCAGTACCTAAAAGACTGATATTTCCTGCTGCAGCTCTCTGTGCTGATCATGAGATGAAATGGTGAAATGTCCGTTTGAATCTTTGCATGCAGGACTGGTGAAATAAAAAGAGAACCTCCAACTATCTGTGACATAAATGAATGAGGGGAAGGGAACACCGTTTACATAACAGTCTGAGGTATGCATTGAGATTCCTACTGCTGCCTCTGATATTTACATTTGAGTAATTTAGCAGATGCTCTTACCAGAGCAACTAGGGTTAAGTGCCTTGCTCAAGGGCATATTGACAGATTTTTCACCTAGTTGGCTCGGGATTCAAACCAGCGACCTTTTAGTTACTGGCCCAAGGCTCTTAACCACTAGACTGCCTGATACCAGAGCCACAGCAGCAAACCAAACACCCTGCAACCCCTAAACACTACCCCGCCCCCTCACACACAGAGACTGTCACTACCACTCTCTTCAGTCTTAAGCCCTGTAAGCATAACGATATTTTTGGGCCATAGAGTTATTAATGTGTTTGTGCACCTGTCACTTTGCATGAATCCCTGGGTGTGTAGTGTCTGTGTGTATGTGTAAGTTGTGTTCATGTTTCATAGGGGATCCAAGGAAAGATTTCAAAATTGTGTGTGTGTTTATTTATCTGTTCCTATGTAAATTGCATGTCCTTGTGGACCATTTAGTATAAGCAGCAGATTACATTTCTCTATTCTAAACCAAAATGCTCTGTTTTTTCTCAATCCAGGATGCTATATTTTCTTAGATCCCTTCCCATTGTTAGGGCTCTAGATTGGCTTGAGTGGCTTCCCTTTTCATCTAGTGAGGCTTTCAGACAGACAACCTGTGTTCCTTTGAGTCTTGCCAACCAATTATTGTGGCCATGGCAACTATCTGAGTCTATTGCCCCCAGTTGGTGCATGTTAGCAGGTTATAGGCCTTCAGTATCTCTCCCCCTTCAGACATCCCTCTTTCATCTTTGCTGAATAAATCTTTGCCTCTGTAACCCAAAGCTAAATTGGTCACCACAGCAGGCAATTTGATGTCATCTCAATAATAATATGTCTGAAAATCAATTTCTTGTGAAGCTGCAAATGTGCAAATACAGTTGGAGAACAACATATCTTTGTGTCCAGAAGATTAGTAAGTACATTTCACTGGAATTCAAAACCCTGTTTCACGATGAAGGTGCAGTGCTGTTCATTTTAATCCAGGGGGGGGGGGTGTTTGTGTAACATTTTCAGCCTATCCTCTGTCCATGACCAGGGTTTTGCACACGATGGGGGAGGGAGGTTTAGTCACTGAGATGCCCCAAGGACTCTCCCGGGAACATTCTTTCCTCACTGTCCTCACACACACACACACACCCTCATGCCAGCACACATGCATGCATACACATACACGCACACTGTGCATGCCTCAACACAAATGGCAGCTGGCAAAGCAACCTAAGCCCAGCATGAAAATATAGGAACTTTCTCTCTGGGTTGATGCAAAATGTTGAGTTCTCGTCGTCTTTCACGTTTTTGTCTCATTTAGTCTTCGACCAATGCACAATTCAACATACATTATTCTGTAATTAATGTATCATCAGTCTGTCCATGTGCTATTCTCACTCTGTGAAAGAGTAAACTGTATTTCTGCCTTTCCTTTAATGTTAATAATGTATTCCGACAGATGGAAATGTTAGAAATGCCTTGCATACGCAGGCACCAAAACCTGATGACAGTAATACTGTAATGCGTCGTGACATGTCGGAACCGATTAGAAGAGAAAGGATAAGGTGCCTCTTATCATCAGAGGGATTACAGTTGGAGGCATCAAATGTTACCGTGATTTTTTTCTTCTGCATTTTCGAACACATTCCTGCTCTTTAATGTCATATCGTAATTTGGGAGTTCTAAAGCAGACGCACATGACACGGGCATGTGTTTAATGAGGACGAGAATGCCATGCCTTTTCAAGGACAACCAACATAATATATTATACTATTTAGACCTACATTTGGTTTCTATGCCAGATGTATAGTTGATCTAATCATGAGGAATTTGCTAATGCTGTGAAGATCTACATGGGAAATAGCTTGTCAAACAACAGGGGGCATTTAAAAAAAATGACTTGGCAGTTACTGAAGGTTATGGCCAACATGCGCAAATTCAAGTCGCTGTCCCAGGTTCTGCAATGCTGAAATTCGTAGAATTTTCTCATGAAGATGAATGCGGCCTGTGGTCTCTAATTTATCAGCTGAATTTAAAGTATCTGCTCCCATGAGCAGAACAAAAATGACTTCGGCAACAGAGATCCGCTAATCAATTAAAATAATCGGAAAACAAATTAGACAAGAATAAAACAAATTAAAAGATTGTTTTGATATATATTATACCACATAAAAAAACGTGTAAATGCTGGCTATACTCAAAGGGCCATAAAACAAAACATTGTCTCCTAATTCTTATAGCAAATTTTAAAAAACGGAAATAATCAAAATAATATGCTATTGATGTCAGAGCTAGGTTCGATTTTGATATTCAAATATGTCATACTTATTTATCCATTTTACACCTCTATGTATTTTTGCATTAGGAATAAAAAGACAAAGACAAAACATTGGTATAGGCCTATGAATGGTAGGCAGTCTAAATCGCATTTTTCAACGAACATGTGCGTCTGCAATTATAAACTACACCTTCATGAAACTGCTCATACATCGGCAAGATCAACACGATCTGAATATGTTTAGTGTCATCATAACGAAAACTATTGTAACAAATGATCGATCAAAAATAAAAATATAATTAGGTCTAATTCAATATGCAAAATGATCTTAATCGAATAAAGCATAAATATTTTTGTATAAATAAAGCGTAAGAGCTTGCATCCATGCCTCTGGTAACGAAATACTACACCCCTTTCTCCCTCTAAAATCTCAAAGCAATTTGCTAAACGTAATAAATTGACAATTTTGTCCTTGGTCTTAGGCTACTGCAGAGAATTTGCGCCAGTGAGGGGGTCTTACTTATTTCGTAGGCTGCGTCTCTCTCGCTCTCACACACGCACACACGCCCGCTTCAGAACCGTGAGAGGTTTTTGCCTGCTGAGCAAGTCATTGCATTGGCAGTATACGAGGACACGTGCCTAGTCCGACTGTGACACACAGATTCCATCGCTCGTGGTTTGCACTTGTCACAGCTGCGCCACAGTTGACTGCAACATCCGAACCAAAACGGACAACTTAATGGAAAGGTCACAAACAGGGACATTCGATCACATTCAGCAGTTTAGAAGAACCAACTTGAGGAGGAATTGTTTTGCATAATTTCTTCTGAAGCCAAGAACGTGTCAGGAGGGGTTTGAGAGTGACATGGATAATCAAGACCAACAGACGGGATTTTAAGGAGAGCCTATGTGGATGTAACGGTTGGACAGCCGTTGAGAGAAACGTCAAAACGTATTGGCAACAGGCATGGTTATTTTTCTCTCACAGCAGCAGCAACAGCCAAAATAACTAATAACCATATTTGATCCAATTGATATCTGAAGATCCACATTTATTTCACAACAATGGCTCACTTAATTCGACACAAGATCGGCAACAAGCTGACCAATGCGGCCAACACAGTGTCCAATAAGTCTCAGGCCAAGGTAAGCGGAGTGTTTGCCAGGCTTGGCTTCCAGGCCGCTACGGATGAAGAGGGTCTGGGGTTCGTGGACTGCGATGACTTGGATTTTGACTATAGGCAGGGGATGCAGATGGACATCATGCAGGGTGACGAAGAAGGGGGAGATATGGACGGAGGAGACGAGTTGATGGTGGGGGACAGCCACTACCAGAGAGACGGAACCGGTCCACCATCCTCTTCCTCCCTCAAGAACACTGGGGCGTGTAACGAGTTGGCATTAGAGGACAAACCCAAAATTACCACTTGGGATGCGGGGTGGAACGTCACCAATGCCATTCAGGTAGAAATAATTTAAAGAAACACACAAACATATTGGCACTATGTCAATGTAAGCCTATTGTCAAGATATGCTTGCAATATACGCCCATTCAGGGACACCGATTTGCATCCTACAACAATACTGAAACAGACCTTAAAATGACTTTAGAAATGTTTTAATTGACATGTAAAAATAGACTTTGAATAGGCCTTGTGTGGTTTCATATTTCACAATCCTTAATTTAGAACAAGTGTGACCTAAATATTTTATTTAAAAACAACTGCATATATGTGCCTTCATTTAATCAGAAGATAATGTCAATTTAATTTTAAGCATGTGTATAATAATAATTTGAGATTTTAGAGAAAAATGGGGGTTTATGCAAGATAGCCTATTTCTTATCAGCAAAAAACAGACCCCCGGTTGCCTCTCCGTCTGGAATGAATCACGGCTAAAATGGTTTGGATTAGCCTCAGGCACCATTAGGTCTACATCTTTATTCTTGATAACATTTCACAGTGGTCCTTTGTAGTTGGTAGAGCATGGAGCTTGTAACCCAGGGTAGTATGTTCGATTCCCGGGACCACCCATACTTAAAATGTATGCATGCATGTCTGTAAATCGATTTGGATATCAGCATCTCCTAAATTGTATATGTTATTATTACAGTGGATTGTACAAAATAAATCCTGTATTGATGAGGAAATATGTTAGAAATATTAGATTCTGTGCCTGGACGCTAGTCACCTGACAGAAGAACAGAGAACTAACTGCCTATGCCTTTTTTTTCTCAACTCCAGTCGTTAAATATGGGGTTTCACACATGTATGATTATGAACATGTGAATGTCGTTTGCTATTATTATACAACTTTAAATATGATACATTTATTGCATGTGTGGTGTGGGGAGGCATGCCACTTAGATAAGACCATTTCCATTACGACTCAACTGTGCTTGTGTATCCACAGGGGATGTTCGTCCTTGGGTTACCATACGCCATTCTTCACGGAGGATACCTCGGACTCTTTCTTATCATATTTGCCGCCGTTGTATGTTGTTACACCGGAAAGATTCTTATTGCGTGTCTGTATGAAGAGAATGAGGATGGAATTCTGGTGCGCGTGAGGGACTCCTACGTGGACATCGCCAACGCCTGCTGCCAGCCACGGTTCCCGTCTCTGGGCGGGCATATCGTTAACGTTGCTCAGATCATTGAGTTGGTCATGACCTGTATCCTGTACGTGGTGGTCAGCGGCAACCTGATGGTCAACAGTTTCCCCAATCTGCCGGTCTCGCAGAAGGCCTGGTCTGTAGTCGCCACGGCTGCCCTCCTGCCTTGCGCGTTCCTCAAGAGCCTCAAGGCGGTGTCCAAGTTCAGCTTGCTCTGCACCATCGCGCACTTTGTCATCAACATCCTGGTGATAGCCTACTGCCTCTCCAGAGCCCGCGATTGGGCCTGGGATAAAGTCAAGTTCTATATCGATGTCAAGAAGTTTCCCATCTCCATCGGCATCATCGTCTTCAGCTACACGTCCCAGATCTTCCTGCCCTCGCTGGAGGGGAACATGCAGAGGCCAAAGGAGTTCCACTGCATGATGGACTGGACTCACATCGGAGCCTGCGTTCTGAAGGGCCTGTTCGCTCTGGTGGCCTACTTGACTTGGGCAGATGCCACCAAAGAGGTTATCACGGACAACCTGCCGTCCACCATCAGAGCGGTGGTAAACCTGTTCCTGGTGGCCAAGGCCTTGCTTTCGTATCCGCTGCCGTTCTTCGCTGCTGTAGAGGTCCTGGAGAAGTCTTTTTTCCAGGATGGAGGGCGCGCTATTTTCCCTGACTGTTACGGGCCGGGAGGACGGATTAAGTCCTGGGGACTGGGCCTCCGGTGCCTCCTGGTGGTGTTCACGTTGATCATGGCCATCTTTGTCCCGCACTTCGCACTCCTCATGGGCCTAACCGGGAGTCTTACCGGCGCCGGGTTGTGCTTCCTTCTCCCGGCTCTCTTTCATCTAAAACTGATGTGGAGGAAACTCTTATGGCACCACGTGTTCTTCGACGTCGCCATATTCGTTATAGGAGGCATATGCAGCATTTCTGGGTTTATTCACTCAGTAGAGGGGCTCATTGAGGCATTCAAATATGGAGTCGAGGAATAAGAATGTATACATTCTACCTCTGTAGCCCATAGGTCATCATCTCATCAATCATTGGCGCTGAATGACAGACTGATTGACAGAGCAAAAGGGAGACTGTGTAACTGTACTTTGTTTTTTGCCTTCGTGATAATGTGCAATAATAGACTTTACAATCATAGTGTACAGTATTTAGTAATGAAATGTTATGTTAATTAGGAAGTGGGCAATGCAGTGTCCTTTGAAAAAGGATCATCTCTGAAGCGTTGAATATGACGCATGGTCTGATCAGGCAAAGTCAGGCATGTGAAAATGAGCTGTGTATAAGGCCTAATTTAGTGTGTGGATGTCTTGATAATCTGCATTGATAATTGGCTTCCTTATGGAGATTTTTTTTAAATACGTAAGTGAGTGTTTTATTATCGAGCTGCTATAGAATTAGATAATCTCATGCAGGTTCTGTCGACATACCAGATAAATCACGCTTCGGGCAACCACGTTGGTTGGTGCTATAGGGTAAACATACAAGGAACTAATATATAGTGGATTAATCAGAACATTTCGATCCGTTTTCAACCGTACTCCTTGTCGACACATTTGGTTTTTGGTGTTTCAAGTGTCATTATGGATGATGTGAATTATTGCCGTGCAAGCAAGTGGCTCCTATGTGTTCATATGAAACCATCTGTCTTCTGTATAGTCTCCCTACCTGTTGAACGTATTAATTGTGCTTTTATGGAATTAATCATGACGTGTAAGAAACGAGTATGTGTTGAATTAATAGATTAAAAAAATCGAAAATTTTATGCATTATGTTCATATCATTGTCCAAGGAATAAATGTCTATCTGGAATTTGTGAACGCTCATGTATGTGCGAAAAAAATAATCTATGGGTGAATAAAATGTAGGTTTTTATGGATGAATATATAGTCAGTGGTTGTTTGGGGGTCTTTCGGGAAAAATGGAAGCAGAAATCTGGATGAGGAATGCGGATGTGGTGTGCAAGTATTATGCAAATTATCATAGATTTACTCACCTCACCTGCACATCCGAATTATCTGCCTATAAATTTAGACTCCACATACATTCTAATTCCCAATTAACTTTAAACATTAAACATATGGAATCATATAGTAACCAAAAATGTGTTAAATAAAATATATTTTATATATATTTGAGATTCCTGAAAGTAGCCACCCTTTGCCTTGATGACAGCTTTGCACACTCTTGGCATTCTCTCAACCAGCGTCATGAGGTAGTCACCTGGAATGCATGTCAATTAACAGGTATGCCTTGTTAAAAGTTCATTTGTGGAATTTCTCTCCTTCTCAATGTGTTTGAGCCAATCAGTTGTATTGTGACAAGATGGTCTTTTACAAATAGGGCTAAGTCCATATTATGTCAAGAACAGCTCGAATAAGCAAATAGAAATGACAGTCCATCATCACTTTAAGACGTGAAGGTCAGTCAATCCGAAAAATGTCAAGACCTTTGAAATGTCCTTCAAGTGGGGCAGCGCCCAATTGGCCCAATGTCGTCAGGGTTAGGGTTTGGCCGGGGTAGGCTGTTTATTATAAATAAGAATTTGTTCTTAACTGACTTGCCTAGTTAAATTAAAAAAATATATATAAAAGTGAGGTCGAAAAAACTGTCTCTCATGAGAACTGCCACAGGAAAGGAAGACCCAGAGTTACCTCTGCTGCAGAGGATAAGGTCATTATAGTTAACTGCACCTCAGATTGCAACCCAAATAAATGCTTCACAGAGTTCAAGTAACAGACACATCTCAACATCAACTGTTAAGAGGAGAATGCGTGAATCAGGCCTTCATGGTCAAATTGCTGCAAAGAAACCACTACTAAAGGATACCAATAAAAATAAGAGACTTGTTTGGGTCAAGAAACAAGAGCAATGGACATTAGACTGGTGGAAATCTGTCCATTGGTCTGATGAGTCCAAATTTGAGATTTTTGGTTCCAACTGCCGTGTCTTTGTGAGATGCCGAGTAGATGAACGGATGATCTCCGCATGTTTGGTTCCCAACGTGAAACATGGAGGAGGAGGTGTGATGGTGTGGGGGTGCTTTGCTGGTGACACTGTCTGTGATTTATTTAGAATTCAAAGCACACTTAACCAACATGGCTACCACAACAATCTGTAGCGATACACCATCCCATCTGGTTTGCGCTTAGTGGGAGTATAATTTGTTTTTCAACAGGAAAAGGACCTAAAACACACCTCCAGGCAGCAACATCCGCACTGAGCTAAAGGGTAGAGCTTCCGCTTTCAAGGAACGGGACTCTAACCCGGAAGTTTATAAGAAATCCCGCTATGCCCTCCAATGATCATTCAAACAGGCAAAGCGTCAAAACAGGACTAAGATCAAATCGTACTACACCGGCTCCAACGCTCGTCGGATGTGGCAGGGCTTGCAAACTATTACAGACTACAAAGGGAAACACTGCCGAGAGCTGCCCAGTGACACAAGCCTACCAGACGAGCTAAATTACTTCTATGTTTGCTTCGAGGCAAGTAACACTGAAACATGCATGAGAGCATCAGCTGTTCCGGGCGAATGTGTGGTCACACTTTTCGCAGCTGATGTGAGTAAGACCTTTTAAACAGATCAACATTCACAAGGCCGCAGGACCAGACAGATTACCAGGACGTGTAGTCCGAACATGCGCTGACCAAATGGCAAGTGTCTTCACTGACATTTTCAACCTCTCCCTGTCTGAGTCTGTAATACCAACATGTTTCAAGCAGACCACCATAGTCCCTGTGCCCAAGAACCCTAAGGTAACCTGCCTAACTGACTACCGACCCGTAGCACTCACGTATGTAGGCCATGAAGTGCTTTGAAAAGGCTGGTCTTGGCTCACATCAACACCATTATCCCAGAAACCCTAGACCCAACCCCATTTGCATACCGCCCCAACAGATCCACAGATGATGCAATCTCTATTGCACGCCACACTGCCCTTTCACACCTGGACAAAAGGAACACCTATGTGAGAATGCTATTCATTGACTACAGCTCAGCATTCAACACCATAGTGCCATCAAAGCTCATCACTAAGCTAAGAACCCTGGGACTAAACTCCTGCCTCTGCAACTGGATCCTGGACTTCCTGACGGGCCTCCCCCAGGTGGTAAGGGTAGGTAACAACACAACCGCCACGCTGATCCTCATCATGGGGGCCCCTCAGGGGTGCGTACTCAGTCCCCTCTTGTACTCCCTGTTCACTCATGACTGCACGGCCAGGCACGAATCCAACACCATTAAGTTTGCCGATGACACAACAGTGGTAGGCCTGATCATTGACAACGCTGAGACAGCCTATAGGGAGGAGGTCAGACACCTGACCGTGTTGTGCAAGGACAGCAACCTATCAAATCAAATAATCAAATAAAATGTTATTTGTCACATACACATGGTTAGCAGATGTTAGTGCGAGTGTAGCGAAATGCTTGTGCTTCTAGTTCCGACAATGCAGTAATAACCAACAAGTAATCTAGCTAACAATTCCAAAACTACTACCTTATAGACACAAGTGTAAGGGGATAAAGAATATGTACATAAAGATATATGAACGAGTGATGGTACAGAGCGGCATGGGCAAGATACAGTAGATGGTATTGAATGCAGTATATACATATGAGATGAGTATGTAAACAAAGTGGCATAGTTAAAGTGGCGAGTGATACATGTATTACATAAGGATGCAGTAGATGATATAGAGTACAG